>NC_068276.1:65877046-65941666 GCF_025860055.1 Xyrauchen texanus | reverse complement strand
CTTTTGATTGGCTCGTTCCGCCCGTCAATCTAAGAGCTGACCAATGAAATCATTCAGTGTGTTTGATCCATGAAGACACGCAATCAGAGGACGCGTCGACTCCTTTATAAATTAGCATAGAGGAATAAAAACTGCAGTCAGATGAATCTCATTAATGTTTTGTGAGTTTCAAGCGAAGTCGGCACTGAAAAAGACATTTAAAAGACCGTCATTAAAACCACATAATAATAATAATAATAATAATAATAATAATGTGGAGAAGAAATGAGTGTCAGTGGATCCGGATCAGTTCACTGTTTCTGCACTCAATGATCATATACAGTATTTTATCATCTCAATGTTCAGTGAATCCACCTGCTTTACAAACTCAACTGTTATTGAACTGACACTCTCATTCTCAATGACACTAATTACATACAAAACTATTTCATTGACACTTTTATACAAATCTGTTCTTCATCTGGGACTTTAAATATAAGCGGTCCAGAATCTTATTTTGATCTGAATCTCAAGACAAGTTATTCTGAACTTGGGAAAATCATATTTAATAACTATTGTATTATATAATGTGTTTCCTCAAGGTTTTTCTCTCTATTTAAACATATAGAGTTTATTTCTGGACACAATCGCTGTTGGTTATTTTAACTGAGGACTTTTAAGGCACAATTTTCAGTAAAGCTGCATTGAATCCAAATGTGTTGTGATATGTGCTGTACAAATAAACCTGAGATGACTTTCAAACAGGAGAAATCATGTTTCTTTCATTTCATCAAAACTCTTCCATCCATATTTGATTTTTATACAAACAAAAACCGAGAGATGAAAATGACACTTTATTATTCACATGTTTTACATAAAGAGTGAGGAGCTGAAACAATCATGATGTCAAATATTGTTCAGATTTAAATGTCTTCAGTTGTTTTGAAGAAATAATCATTTTCTCCAGTGCAAAATATATTTATGACATTAATAATCAAGAGTTTAAGATAGTATTTAAATCTGTAAGAAAGCATAAAGTCCAGAATATTTCAAACACAAAGACACACTTATTTAAAGTACGAAACATCAGATCACACACAAATCCACACAATAAAACTAGATCAGAATAAAACTAAAGTGTTTCTGCTCTTATTCATTATTTGAACATGAAACAGGAAATATTCAAGTAAAAGATTCAAATAGAAATCATAGAAAAGCAGAAACACAAAATACAATGTTTTAAAATCATATGAATGAGAAATCAATTCTACAACAAATGAAACATGGTGAAATAATGAACAGGAATGTAAGAAAAGTCTTCTGAACGTTTTTAAAGAGATTCAGATTGAAGTTTCTTCCTCTGTTACTGCAAACTGACTTTGATCTTCAACAGATGAAACTATCAAATACAAAAACAATATTAGAAACATGTCATTGAACTCCACTTTCATATTGTTTCCTCTGCTGTTATTGTCTTTGTGAACATTTCATCTGTTGATTATATTGATCTCTTTTACCTCTCGCTCTGTAGCATTTGAACACCAGCACGACTGTCGCCATCAGATATGGACAAACTGCCAGAAGAGAACTGAGAGTGTGTAAGACACAAATCTGATCTGCTGACACTGAAAAACAGACACACAAGCACATGATGATTGAGTATATCTGAACAAGTGCACATGAATGAATAGAAAAGAGAGAATAAACTCTCACCTGTGACTGAGATCCAGCTCTCGGGTGACTGTCCTCTCTCTCCGTGTTTACAGGAGTAGAAACCCTCATGTGACTTTGAGACAGTAGGGATGCTCATCTCTCCTGTCGTCTGATTCTGGAGGAGTGATCCATCTTTATAGAAATCAGCTGTGAGGATTGAGGAGTTTGTAGATCGATGTAAACAGTGTAGAGTCAGAGTATCTCCCTCAATCACAGGATGAACAGAACTCTCCAGAATCACATCACCATCTACACAACAGAGGAAATGGAGAAACAGCAGGAAGAAGTTTAAGCACATATTTAAAGTCACATATTCAGCTCTGTTTTAAGTATCATGACACCATATCTGCTGTTATATAGACTCACCATGTACTGTGATGTTAATATGAGGACTGTGTTCTCCAGATTGAGACTCACACCAGTACACTCCAGTGTCAGATGTTTTAAGGGAGCTGATTTCACATGTAGATCCTGTAGATGAACAATCTTTCATTCTCTCACTGTCTGTGTTTCTTCTCACTGTCCATCCAGTGGAGTTATTGTGATCCTCACAGTTCAGAGAGAGAGAGTGAGATGAGAAGTGTTGACTTCTGCTGGGACTGATGATCAGAGACACTGAGGGACGTTGAGCTGAAATGAAGTTCAAACAAATACTGCAAGATAAATCCCTGTAGAAACTTATAGGTGAAAAATCAACATGAAAACTGAGAATGATTCAGTGCAAAGACTCCAGGATAGGAGTGATCATGTGAATCAAGATCTGGTCACGATTTCAGCTTCTGAGTTTTAAATGAAACAGAGTAAAATTGGTGATTAAGAAACTTCACCAAAAGAGCACAACAGCAGCCAGGCTGGACTGGGTAGAGAAATCGGCCTGGGATTTTACATAGCAACTGTCCCAACTGTTGAGCTGGGGGGGGGGTCCTTTTCTGCATATCACAGCAGCGTTTTGTGGTCCATTCTGTACAATACAACGACTCATTGTTGCTCGGTTCTCCCACCGTGGCCATTCCACCCCTGCTTGGACTCACTGGGCTGGAGAGGGTGGGATATGCCAGATTACAATCCAGCCCTGACAGTAGCCAAATCATGTTCAACATAAATATAAATCAGGTATTAAGAGTTACAGAGATGACTTTACAAAACTGATGAGGGGAGCAGGGGCGGTTCACAGCCCCATCGGACAGAAACCCCCCATTGATGTTTTGAATGTGCCACTTCTCTGTTGTTAAAGAAAATTATAGTAAAAAAAGTAAATTTTCCGCAGTCAAGTTTTTAGAGGAGCAAATCCAGCTTTATGGTCACACTGTCTTTAGGATCTCTAACACAATTTACAAACACAGTCACTGGTAATAAATTACAGTATGTTTTATCTCACCTGTGACATTGACCCACAATGCATCACTGTAGTTTGTGTAGTAAACTGGTTCTCCTCTTCCAGCTCTACACCAGTACTGACCTCCATCAGACACTGAATCAATATGGACTCTGTAGGAGTTTGTTTCTGTCTTGTTTTTCTCAGAGTTCTGTGTGTGTTTGTACCAGTAAAAGTCCCATCCAGCGGTCTGAGTCATGTGACAGATCAGAGTCACCGTGTTTCCTGTCAGTGCAGCTCCTGCAGTATCTGATGTGAGTTCAGGATTGAGCTTTGAGTCTGTGCTGAAGAACATTTGGGTCATTAATAAACAGAGTTTATTTATTGATCAGAGTTTATCTACAGAGTTGAATGTGAACACTCACCTGATACAGTCAGTGTAACAGCATCACTGATGTCTGATCTCTGTGAGTCTCTGATTTTCTCTCCTCTACAGCTGTATTTACCACTGTGAGATTTGTCAGATGTGATTCTGTACACTCTCTCAGTGCTGACTGGATTGACTGAATCATCTTTAATCCAGCTGTATCTCCACTCAGTGTGTGTTTGTGTCTGTATGTCACATGTGAGAGTGACTGTCTCTCCTCTGAACACATGATCTGGATTTACACGCACTTCAGGTTTTGGTCTCTCTGTATAAAACACAAGTAAATATTCATCTATTTTACAATAATGCAAGAATTAGACTGTAATCAGTTCATCTGATGATTATGAAGATTTGAATCATTCAAATAAATGTAATAAGTAAAACAATACACATATCCACCTTTCCCCTTCTGTTGCTCTTTCGACGTTGTGTCGAAGAAGCGACATTAGGGGTCTCTCTTGAGTGCCGATATATGCCTCTGACTTATGAAAAAAGCCCAATGAGAAGTTGGCAGACAGTATTTGCATACCCCGCCCCCAGACATACGGGTATTTAGGCGGGCAAATAAGGTGAGCGTATCACTCACATCACTGTAAATATTAAATTTAAGCCGTTTGCTTCATGTGACGTCAAATTCTCTTTAATTGGGATATAATTAAAATGTGTATAATAATGATAAGACGCTTTTAACTGGTGTTTATTTTCTTACAGATGGATGAATATGTGAAAACTGACAGAGTGAAATATTGAGGAATTAATTCCTACATTTGAAGGTCTGTATTTGTTAAGAAGACACAGCCAATAAGCGCGCGCTCCTCTGCATGACGTCAGCCATGCAGCCAGTGTGTGCCCGCTGAAGAGAGATGAGCATTAAGTTTCCTGAGGCTGAAACATTAGCAAAACTTTTTCCATAAAGTGGACATTCCCTTTAGTGAGTCATTGAAAATACGTAAGTGCGATTTTCTGTACTTTACTAGGTGACTCTATATTTGTGTGTCAATTGATTGTATGACTTATTGGTTTATTATTGTTAGCTTGTTTACTCGCACAAGCAGTATATTATTCGCGTGTACAAGTTAATGTTTTGTATTACCGCCTTAATAAGTTTAATTCTTCATTCAGTAGTTTTCAGGGATGTTAGTAGGTAATACATTTATAGTATGTTATATTGTACATGTGTGGATTGTTGATTACACGTCGTTCGTCACATTTACCGTGCCATTTAATAACGCAGCAAAATATAATGACCTTTCACCTATTTTATTCGGTGGCACTACTTAGTATTGCAATAATGTATATTTCAGTATATGTTATATACTTTAAGAATATGATTGTTTCTTGCAAATGGTGAAATGTTATCGTGATTATTGTCTACTCATTGTTATATTTGTTATTTACAGACCACTTCTACATAAATGTCCACTATATAAGACTGTTGAAGAATAAATGCCCTGTGGTCTGACTGTGCTGTCATGTCTGAATAATTTCATTCAAGTCTGTAAACTGAATCCTGAATCAGATGTCCTGACCGACACACTAGTGCACATGATATTATAAGTCCCTTTTTACATTGGTCCTTCGAGCCGGATAGAGTGTTTACACTAGACTAAGGATGTCAAACCCACAGAATATAGAATATCAGATCCAAGGCGCACGGCCTAGACGTTCAGTTCGTCAGCCAGCATACCTCCAAGACTTCGAGGTTCAGTATCCACCGAACGCTCAAGTTACGGTACCTTTCATACAGATAGCACAGCAGACACATGGGCAAGAAGATAAACAGTGGGATGATACCTCCATTGATCGTCTGCAAACTACCCGAGATTACAGCTCAGAAGAGGGAGCCGAAAGTGGATCACCTGATTCTGTAGAGGTAACAGGTCCACAAAGAGAGTCGTGGTTTCTCAGTAGAGACCAGTGGAGTGCACAAAACGACCACACCCGTTCCTTACCTCTAGATCTTCACAAGACAGTGCATGACATTGAAAAGGAGAACAGAGAGCTTCGTCAATCTCAATTATCAATGAAGGAGGAGATCAGACGACTGACAGAAATTATGCAAGACATGTTAACGAGGAGCCAGTCAAATCAGAGGTCATCTCAGACTGCTAAACAACAGTATCTATCCCAAACAAATCCAGTGCCCTCACCTAGAACTATTTACAGGAATCAGAAACATTTGCACATAAACCATCAACCCGTGCTCATCCAATACCAGCACCACGTAGAATTCCTACTCCAAAGAGTACAAACTCTTACAGTACAGACAGTAATGTCCATCATATTACTCCTCCAGTTCAACATCAGAATGATGACACCCTTTCTACTGGTAGAGTAGCAGCCCAGGTTACCTCCAGTATGCCTGACCCCTACAGACATTACCTGAGTCAACAACAGCCAGAGATGGATAGATCAGCCCCTATTCCCTCAATGCCTGATGCACATTATTCCATGCAGCCCTACTGGTTACCGTCAAACCCACCGAGGTGGCAGATGAATGTGAATAGACAGGAGACAACCTACAGAGGTCCTCAGCCAACTATACCTGATTTTTACAACTATACCCGTCGAGACCCAGGTAAATTTGCCCGCCTAAAGTTAGCCTTGAGTAATTTGTTGCCAGAGGACGCAACTGAACTCTTTAAGTACCAGGTTCTAGTTGACCACTTGAAGTTAATGGAGGCCCGCCTGATAGCAGACTCATTCTTGAATTCCCTTACTCCCTATTCAGACACTATGACAGCACTCACTGAGAGGTTTGGGCGACCTCACCAACTCGCTCTAAATAGAATAGCTACTGTTATGGGCTCCCAGGATGTCCAGTCTGGAGATACTGCAGGCTTTGAACACTTTGCTCTACAAATCCAGGCACTGGTAGGTCTCCTGAAGACACTGGGTGCAGAAGGAGAAGTTGAATTACGATGTGGATCTCATGTTGCTCAACTCCTCACTAAACTACCTCCAGAGTTGCGGTCATCCTTTAGAAGGCACATGAGTTACGAACCAGGTACTGTGTACACACTTATTGACTTTGCTAAGTGGCTCAAGTTCGAGTCATGGTGTCAAGACCATGAAAGCATTGATGGAGACAAAGCTCACAGAGTCAGACAAAGAGCAGACTTCCGTAGGGATTCCAAGGTGAAATATCAAGCAACCACAATACTCCATGGTACAGATCAATCATCATTACCGGTGTTGCCACAGTCAGCTAAGAGCACAAATCAAAGCAACGCCTTCTGCCCTTACTGTGATGGAAAAAAAACATTACCTGAGCCAGTGTACGTCCTTCCAAGCACTTTCCAAAGACCAAGTGACTGACTGGATAAAATCGAATAATAGATGTTGGAAGTGTGGACGCTCCCATCGAGCTGCGCATTGCACTCTGAAAAAGCCATGTCGTCTGTGCAATGGAAGGCACTTGCAAATCATCCATGATGTGAATATTAAGCCAATGAAGGAAGGCACCTGCCTTGTCAGCTCTACTAATACACCGCTGTACATGGACAGGCCTGAAGGGTCTAATTGAGTCCTTCTTAAGGTCATTAGAGTTATCTTGCAACACAAGGGTCAGAGCTTAGACACATATGCTGTGCTTGACGACGGTTCAGAGCGCACAATCCTTCTGTCATCTGCAGCTCAAAGACTAGGTCTCACAGGGAAGTCAGAGGACTTAGCCTTGAGGACTATAAGGCAGGACATAACAACACTCCATGGCACAGCAGTTTCCTTCAGGATTTCAACACCCTCTCAACCTAATAAGAGCTATCTCATCGAGAGAGCCTTTACAGCGGAACCCTTGAGCCTAGCAGAACATTCCTATCCGGTTGCAGCCCTTCAGCGGAAATACAGCCACTTGAGAGGTCTACCACTTCAGCTCATTCACAAAGCCAGCCCAATGCTGTTGATCGGAGCAGACCATCCTCACCTAATAACCCCTATAGAACCAGTCCGCCTTGGTCCACCAGGTGGTCCGGCAGCCATTAAGACACGTCTGGGTTGGACTCTGCAAGGTCCAGCACGAGTTCTTGAAGAGAAATTGAAGTCACAGCAGTGTCTGCATATCACCATTAAACCTTCAATGGTGGAGCTTTTCCAGAATGTCGAAAGACTCTGGCAGGCCGATGTCCTCCCCATTAGATCCGAAGGGCTGCTCACAAGGTCAAAACAAGATCAAGAAGCTCTTACCCTTCTACAGACTCAGACCAGGAGAGTACTGGTTGATGGAGTTAGCCGATATGCTACCCCACTCCTTCGCAAGAAAGACATGGCTCTTCTTCAAGCTTCTAAAGAGGCTGTACTTCCAAACCTAAGGAGCATAGAGAAGCGTCTGGAAAGGGACACCATTAAAGCTGCTGCATATAAGGAAGAGATAAGGAAGCTGGAAGTCTCTGGCTATGCTCGCAAACTTCCTCCTGAAGAAGTCAACACTGATGGTGAGTCATGGTTCATTACTCACCAAATGGTTCGTCATAATGGAAAGAATCGTGTGATTTTCAACTGTTCCTTCCAGTTTAGAGGCTACAGCTTGAATGACTACTTACTGCCTGGACCAGCATTAGACCCCTCCTTATTGGGCGTCCTGTTACGCTTTCGTGAGCACAGAGTGGCAATAAGTGGTGACATCAAAGGGATGTTCCATCAGGTCCGCCTTCTTCCAGAAGATAAACATCTCCTCCGCTTTGTGTGGCGGGACCTTGATGGAACTAAACCTCCTGATGTCTACGAGTGGCAAGTGTTACCTTTTGGCACCACTTGTAGCCCGTGCTGTGCCATTTACGCCCTTCAACAGCACATCATGGACCACAGCAAGCCCAATGATGATGTCAGAGTCACGGTAGAGAAAAATTTCTATGTAGACAACTGCTTGCAGAGCCTACAGTCACCTGAGGAAGCAAAACAACTGGTGGATAAACTCCGCCAAATCCTGGCCAGTGGTGGTTTTGATCTTCGTCAGTGGGCAAGTAATGTTCCAAGTGTGGTTGAGCACCTGCCAGCATACGCACGATCCAACAGTACAGAATTGTGGCTGTCACAAGATTGGACTGACATACAGGAATCTACACTAGGGTTAAAGTGGTACTGCCAATTGGACACCTTTGGGTATAAACCCCGACCAGTGAAGCCTGGACCACGTACCCTTCGTTACATCTACAGAGTGCTCGCAACTCAGTACGACCCACTTGGTTTTGTCGTCCCATTTACCACAAGAGCTAAAGTTTTGGTACAAAGGTTGTGGGATAGGCAGAGGGAATGGGATGATCCCAACCTACCTGGTGACCTTTTGAAATCCTGGAATGACTGGGAAGAAGAACTTCCTACCTGTATCTTTGGACACTGACCAGTTCCAGGTTACCAGACAGATACACATCTTTTGTGATGCCTCTGAGCAGGCTTATGGGTCTGTATCGTATCTGCGCACAGAAAATGATAGAGGTCAAGTCCAGCTTGCCTTCATCATGGCCAGATCTAAAGTTGCTCCTAAGCGAAGACATACCATACCTCGATTGGAGTTATGCGCAGCCCTGAATGGTGCTCAGCTAGCCAAACTGCTTAAGACTGAACTTACTGTGGAAATAAGTAGAGTGTTTATGTGGACAGATTCCACAACGGTACTCGCCTGGATCAACTATAACTCCTAGTCTACAATCTCCGGAGGACAAAGCAGAGCACCGTAAGGGAATTTTTTGTGGCATTTCAACAGAAATTATTCTCCCAAGTATTCCTGATCCTGTTACTTACAGTTCCTAGAAGGAGCTAGTAGAGGCAACAGCCCAGAACCTTAAAGGAACAGAACAGCCCTCAGCGGCAGATTATCTAGCTGCAGAATTGCTCATCCTCCAAAAATCCCAGAGTGACAGTTTCCCTGATGAGTACAGATTACTTAAAGCCGGGAAGCCTGTACAGTCAACCAGTCGGTTACTTACCCTTGCACCAGAATTCGACGAGTCCAGTCAGCTTGTCCGAGTTGGTGGTCGTCTGCGACGGGCTGAAGGACTGGAATCGTCAGTAATCCACCCCATAGTTCTACATCCTCATCATTTCAGCACTAAATTACTAATCCAGGACTACGATCGCAAGCTCTGCCACCCAGGACCTGAGAGAGTTTTTGCAGAGATGAGGAGAAACTTCTGGGTATTGAGAGGACGCGAAGCCATTCGCAAGCAGCAGCATCTATGCAAAGAGTGTCAAAAGTGGAAGAGCAAGCCAGTTATTCCCAAATGGCAGATCTACCGCCAGCCTGCTTGAGACTACATAAGCCACCATTCTACAGTACTGGAATGGACTGTTTCGGGCCATTTCAAATTAAAATTGGCAGGCGCTGTGAGAAGAGGTGGGGAGTAATCTTTAAGTGCCTCACTACAAGAAGTGTACATCTGGATCTTCTCACTTCCATTGATACAGACTCATTCCTGATGGCCTTAAGGTGGTTTGTAGCTCGGCGTGGCACACCATTTGAATTAATCTCAGACCAGGGCACCAATTTCCGTGGAGGAGAAAGAGAGCTCCAAGAATCCTTTTCTTCTCTCAGCCCTCAACTACAACAACAGCTGGCCAAACAGAAAATATCCTTCCGCTTCAACCCACCAAATGCTCCACACTTTGGCGGAGCCTGGGAAAGAGAGATTCGGTCAGTGAAAAATGCCCTACGCAGCACCATTGGCTCACAGGTTGTGACCGAAGAGGTGCTCCTGACAGTCCTCATTGAAGTTGAAGGCATTTTAAACAGTAAGCCACTAGGATATACCTCAAGTAACATAGCTGATGTTGATCCTGTTACGCCTAACTACCTGCTTATGGGGCGGCCAGATAGTTCCTTGCCACCAGTGGTCTATCCAGCCACTGAACTCATGGGGCGGCAGAGATGGAGGCAAAGTCAGGTATTGGCTGATCAGTTTTGGTCGAGCTTCATCCGTCACTACTTACCTACACTACAGTCTCGTAACAAGTGGCTTTCTGAGGTTAGGAACATTTCCACTGGAGATGTAGTTATGGTTGTAGACCCACAGGTCCCACGTGCCTTGTGGTTAGTGGGCAAAGTTGTGAAAACCTTCCCTGGTTCAGATGGATGTATTAGAGCAGCTGAGATCCAAATCAATGATAAGATCTACACCCGACCGGTTGCTCGTTTGATTCCCCTTCCTTCTTTCTCAGACGAGGATTTATCTGTTCAGGACTTAGCCCCTACAAACTGATTAAGCCTCTAAAGGAACAAATATGCTTAGCATATTTGGGGGCGGCAGTGTTAAGAAGACACAGCCAATAAGCGCGCGCTACTCTGCGTGAAGTCAGCCATCCAGCCAGTGTGTGCCCGCTGAAGAGAGATGAGCATTAAGTTTCCTGAGGCTGAAACATTAGCAAAACTTTTTCCATAAAGTGGACATTCCCTTTAGTGAGTCATTGAAAATACGTAAGTGCGATTTTCTGTACTTTACTAGGTGACTCTATATTTGTGTGTCAATTGATTGTATGACTTATTGGTTTATTATTGTTAGCTTGTTTACTCGCACGAGCAGTATATTATTCGCGTGTACAAGTTAATGTTTTGTATTACCGCCTTAATAAGTTTAATTCTTCATTCAGTAGTTTTCAGGGATGTTAGTAGGTAATACATTTATAGTATGTAGCATTGTACATGTGTGGATTGTTGATTACATGTCGTTCGTCACATTTACCATGCCATTTAATAACGCAGCACAATATAATGACCTTTCACCTATTTTATTCGGTGCGCTTCATGCGCCACCTAGTGGCACTATATAGTATTGCAATAATGTATATTTCAGTATATGTTATATACTTTAAGAATATGACTGTTTCTTGCAAATGGTGAAATGTTATCGTGATTATTGTCTACTCATTGTTATATTTGTTATTTACAGACCACTTCTACATAAATGTCCACTAAATAAGACTGTTGAAAAATAAATGCCCTGTGGTCTGACTGTGCTGTCATGTCTGAATAATTTCATTCAAGTCTGTAAACTGAATCCTGAATCAGATGTCCTGACCGACACACTAGTGCGAACACGCACCCACCTGAACTAGTGCACATGATATTATAAGTCCCTTTTTACAGTATTAAAATCGAATATTTTACAGGGTTCCTGAAGTCATCGCAAATAACTTTAAATAGCAACATAATGAACTGATCAGACTGATTTTAAAGTAAAGGACAGAAACATTTAAAGCAACAGTTCACCACAAACTATTCTGTCATCATTTACTCACCCTCAAACATGCCAAATATAAATCAAGTATATTATATATTATACTATATATTAGAGGTCGACCAATATTGTTTTTTTCAGGCCGATGCCGATCTTTTGAAAGCCGGGTCGGCCGATGGCCGATTAATGCTGGCGATTTATTTTGGCCGATATTTGGCAGATATGTGCTTGTTTTTAACCTCTTATTTGAAAGATAAAATGTAACACAAATAATTACTTAAGATAGACAAAATTTCTCAACAAATACATTTACTGAACACTTGACCAATCTGCACTTGTACACTTAAATTAAAAATTTATAATTTAAAAACATATTGTATAAATAATGTATAACAAATATATTAAATAAACAAAGCAGGTGTTACGAACTGCTCCGAGACACGAAGGTTGAGATCCAAATGCAGCTTTAATTAAGGGGCAATCCAGACACGTAATCCAATATTCAGAGCATCCAAGAGAAGCACAGCATAACTAGGGGTGGGTATCATTAAGGTTTTAATGGTATTACTACTCTTACCGATACTGCTTATCGATCCGGTACTTTAACTGTATTCTTAACAGTTCTTTTTGTTTATATATATATATATATATATATATATATATATATATATATATATATACTGTATATATATATATATATATATATATATATAAAGAAAGATAAACGTTATATAGGCACAGTGATATAATTTCAGGAAGGTCTACTAACATTACTGTTCAGGTGTGGTCTAAAAGTTATCAATTGTAAAATAACACTGCATAGTTTATCATAGATAGATTAATGCAGAAATTATTCATTCAAGAGCTGTAAGTGATTTTCTCTTTGCCTTTTGTTGTTTGATTCGCAGTAATGGCTCAATCGTCAGCATGTTCATTCCCCTTTAAGACCGAGTCTAATAGGCTCCTGATGCACACTATTTCCATAACTACGTCCATTTAAGACATAAACTGTGTTTAAGTGAATCTCCAAGCCGGTCGTTTTGACACATTTGTGTGTATAGTTGATCGTTTAGACGAAGTAGCATACTTTGCTTGTCTCGTTGCGGTCTGTTTCGGAGCGCGCGCCGCCTTGGGAACGGTATCTCTTGCGCTCTTTTTATTATTAAACGCGTCCCGCAATTTAGCAACAGTAGCTAGACTGCATTTTACAACAATCACCGATCGTGCTGATTCTGACGTTAAGTTTGAGTTTTAGGGAGAAATGTCAGTGCACCGCTGTGAAGGGAAGTTGTGCTAGACAGAATGCGGCTTATGTATAAATATTATTTTTATAATCTTTGGAAGGCGAAATCTAAAATAAAATCAGACTAATATCACAGATCTAAACCAGGCTACGTTTGAATGTTTAGTTCTGTCACTCATTAAGTAGGGCTCGTGTTGTGCTCGCTGTGGCAACGCGTGAGAGAGATCTCTCTCTCTCTCTCTCTCTCTCTCAGAATAGATAAATTGCATCACAGACAAATGGTTTCATATTATTATATATAGAAATTGCTGGCGAGATAAAATAACTTTCTCTTTATAGCAATAATAAATGTATTTTCTTAATTTCTCCAGTACCGACAGCAGAACCGATAATGTTACCAAAGCCAGTCCTTCACTAACCTATAGTGCGTTGGTAACTTTTTTATTACTTATTTCTCTGCATTGAGTGACAACCCTCTCAAATATAAGACACACAAACAGAACAAATACAAGTCTCAGATTCACTGTCTGTACTTATTCTGAAATGATAGCAACCCTTCTGCTGTGATAATGCAACTTCAACTACACTATCAATATCCAAAGTAGCCGAACATCGCGTTTGTCACGTTTTTTCTTGAAGTTGGCAGTAACATATCAAAAGTTTTTAATTAAATATAGAGAAGTTATACAAATTTAATCCTTACTGTTTTCTACAAGGAACTTAGCTCCTTCCTCACTCTGCAGGAAAATGACTCTAGGGGCAGTGTGTGCGTCGAACACGTGTTCCACAACAACACTAGGCTGCCCACAGATGCGCCTGCCTAATAATCGTCTTGATATACTTGGATATTGGCCGATGCCGATTATGTAAAAAAATGCACAAAAAAATCGGCCGATTAATCGGTCGACCTCTACTATATATTTTGTAGAATTATATTTTCTTTATCCGCGAGGTCAGAATCTAAATATATTTAAAACATTGAATTAACTGAGGAATAAAAGTCACTGTGACAACATGCCCCAATGGTGACACATATGAGGGGTAAGTTGTCACAGTGGAAGATTGCTAATTTTAAACATATTATTAGGGCCTAAATAAAACATTGTGTTGTTTTTCTTCAAAATATTTCCCTCATTTAACATTTTACAGCTTGTATAATTCTTGAAACTAACATTTAAAGACAGGAGCATCAGCTCGAAGTCCACAACTCTCTTAAAGGGACAGTCCACCCAAAAATGACAATTCTCTCATCATTTACTCACACTTTTGAGATCCAAGTTGTAAATGCCTTTCAATCATCAGATGACCACAAATTCATATTTTGTAAAAGATATATCAGTCAGGCTGGTCCTCACAGTCAAAACACTTTAAATGTCCAAAAGTAAAATTTAGGCAGCATGCAGGTGATCCATATGATCCAGTCGCTCAATGAAGGTCTTCTGAAGCAAAACGCTGCGTGTTTGTAAGTAACTAATCAATAATTAAGATGTTTTTAACTAAAGAAACTCTTCCGGTTAAATCTTCTATGCTCATGTACAGGATGTGATGTCATGTCATGTGACACAAATATATATTTAAAATCAGAAGTAATTATATATATATATATATATTTGGGTCACATGACATCACGTCCTCCTGAGCCATAACACATGCTCCATTCTCGGGAACGTGTCTGGCGACTCTGTACACCGATCAAACCCGAGACCTGTGAGGATACCAGTGTGCACACATGGGATAAAGACCAGTTTACTGAGGAGGTGACGTAATCTCAGCACCCCTCATAATGTTGACCTTTTGAACGAGCTATATATATATATATATATATATATATACTGTATATTAGGGATGTCAATTTAACACTTTAATTCAGTGCGATTAATTACAAACTAAATAACATGTTACAATATATTAATCGAGCCTGCTGACATGTACAAAAATTATTTTCTATCGGAGCAATTCAAGCAAGTAACAGTCAGTGCAGCTCCACTGAACACACAAAAACATGGATGCCCACAGGATGGGACAGAAAATATAAGAAATGTGTTATGCTTATGATTGTGATATAGTATTAAAACACACAATATTTACTTATAAAGGCACTTTTTGTGTTGTAAATGAACGTCTGCAACAATAATGCAATGTGCTTGAATTATTTATTTGGAGGAGTTTTCTCAGCAATGAATGCGCACAATTAATTGTGATTAATCTGAATAATTAATCGGCATGTCATATAATTGATTACAAATTGTAAGAAATTGACAGCTGTAATATACATATATATACACACACACACACACACATTTATGTTGTGTATGTCATGATTAATTTCATATAGGATGTAAAACATGCCAAATAAAAGATACGGATCATCTGCTGTGGTGACCCCTGATGGGAGCAGCCGAAAGAAGAACAACATGATCAGCAAACACACATGACACATACAAAATGACATCACACACCTCTGCTAGCATCAAACCTCATTGATTCTCAGTGACGTCATGATGTCATAACATTAGCTTTAATGGTGTTACGATGAGCAGGAAGGCAGACAAGGGGCGAGGATCTAAATGCAGGGGGTTTTTATTATATAAATAAGATAAACAAAATAGGAACAAACGAAACATCCACGATGGGAAAAATAGAAACAAAAACACGGAAGACATAAAATGGAACAAAACACGAAAGACATTAAATGGGTTCACGAGCAGGATAAACACAACAGAGAGCACGGAAACAAGCATCCATAAACATCAACGATCGACAAGGGAATGGAGAACAAACAGGGATTATATACACTGGAGACATGATGATGACAAACTACAATCAGGTGAGCACAATGACACAGGGCTGGCAGTGATGAGTGCTGGGGATCATGGGAAATGTAGTTTTAGCACGAAGACAGTGAAACATGGGGTGGACAACAAGGAAAACGTGATATGGAATGTGAACAGTGACAGGTGAAACAGAAAACACGGGGCAGACAACAAGGGAACGTAACATAATCCCCCCTCAAAAGGACCGGATTCCAGACGGTCAAAAAAATAGCAAAAATAAACAAATGTTCAAGGAGAGAGGGGCTAGAAAAGGGGGAAAACAGACAGACCAAAGGGGGCACAAGGGACACAGAGACAGAACAAGGAGGCACAAGGGGCAATCAGGCAGACCAAGGGAGCACAAGGGCAAACAGACAGACCAAGGGAGCACAAGGGGCAAATAGACAGACCAAAGGGACACAAGACAGGCAATCCAAGGGGGCACAGAGAGCAGACAGGCAGTCCAAGGAGGCACGGGGGGCAGACAGGCAGTCCAAGGAGGCACGGGGGGCAGACAGGCAGTCCAAGGAGGCACGGGGGGCAGACAGGCAGTCCAAGGAGGCACGGGGGGCAGACAGGCCATCCAAGGAGGCACGGGGGGCAGACAGGCAGTCCAAGGAGGCACAGGGGACAAGGAGGCGGTCCAAGGAGGCACAGGGGGCAGACAGGCAGTCCAGGGAGGCACAGGGGGCAGACAGGCAGTCCAAGGTGACCACAGTCTCTGGGAGCAGAGCTGTAGGAGGCTCGAGAGGTGGAGCCGTTGGAGGCTCGAGAGGCGGAGCCCTAGAAAGCTCTGGAGTCTCTGGGAGTAGAGCCGTAGGAGGCTCTGGAGGTGGAGCCGTAGGAAGCTCGGGGAGAAGAGCCGTGGAAGACTTGAGAGGCTCTGGAGGCGGAGCCCTGGAAGGCTCGAGAGGCTTGAGGGGCGGAGCCCTAGAAGACTCGAGTGACTTGAGGGGCGGAGCCCTGGGAGGCTCGAGAGACTTGAGAGGCGGAGCCCTGGAAGGCTCGAGAGGCTCGAGAGGCTTGAGAGGCGGAGCCCTGGAAGGCTCGAGAAGGCTCGAGAGGCGGAGTCCTGGAAGACTCGGGAGGCGGAGCCCTGGAAGGCTTGAGAGGCGGAGCCCTGGGAGGCTCGAGTGACTTGAGAAGCGGAGCCCTGGGATGCTCGAGAGGAGCCCTGGAAGACTCGAGAGGAGGAGCCCTGGAAGACTCGAGAGACTTGGGAGGTGGAGCCCTGGGAGGCTCGAGAGACTAGGGAGGCGGAGCCCTGGGAGGCTCGGGAGGAGGAGCCCTGGAAGACTCGAGAGACTTGGGAGGCAGAGCCCTGGGAGGCTCGGGAGGCGGAGCCCTGGGAGGCTCGAGTGACTTGAGAAGCGGAGCCCTGGGATGCTCGAGAGGAGCCCTGGGAGGCTCGGGAGGAGGAGCCCTGGAAGACTCGAGAGACTTGGGAGGCGGAGCCCTGGGAGGCTCGAGAGAATTGGGAGGCGGAGCCCTGGGAGGCTCGGGAGGAGGAGCCCTGGAAGACTATACATATACTTTCATTGAATGTCACATGAACGTCAATGAAACTAGAGTGTTTTCAGCGTAATGACAAAAGTTGAGTTGTTTTCTTCTTACATTGATGCAGATTTACAATATATTTAGTTTTATTTATTTATTTATATTTTCCAATATGTCTGAATACCTGCGACATGTTTAAACACACTGAATTCCATCTGTCCTGATAATTGGAGACAACAATCAGTGCTTTCAAGCCTTTGTTGTGATAAACGGAGAAGCACTTGAGTAAAACACATTACTGCAGCAGTAGATGTTCAGTGTGTGTTCTCAATAAATGTTTACCAGCTTATTATTACTGTAGCCTGTGTTACTATAATCATTGTGTGTGTGTGTGTGTGTGTGTGTGTGTGTGTGCAGATGTTTTAATGCATTCTACATCTTTAATGTCAATTTCCCCAAACCGTGTTCCCCAGTGTGAGCATTGTACAGATTGTGGTGTACGGACTTCCTGGAAATGAATCCCCGCAATAAGGATTGTGAGAGCAACATTTCTCACACATGTGTCTAAACTTCTTAAACTGCTGTAGATGTTCACATTTAATGTATTCTGCACCTCCAGTACCAATATTCCCAAACCGTGTTCACCGGTGTGGACTTTTAGTTTGTGCTGCAGTTGATGGTAAAAAAAAAATAAAGAAAATGTTCTGAAATTATTCTGACTTTGATCACAACTTCTAATAGTTTTGTTTTATTTAAAATTTTGACAGTGGCGGGGTTAAGAGGGAAGACGTATTTTTGCAAGTAGATGTCATGAATCGATGGTCCGAGGTTTGTTATGTTCATATCATTCACTAATTTAAGTTGTTCTGACAGAAAACAACTTCACAAGTTGAGCCTAAAAGTCATTTTGACTCCAAATAACACTTAAATGTTTGTTGTTCTCCGTCTGAATCACTCGTTTCGGTAGTTTTTACATTGTGTCTCGAGACCAGAAACACAAAACAGGCAATTACAATCATCATGTGTCGTCCAGTAGTTGCTCAGGAAAACTGTGGATCTGCTGATGATGCATATGATTATAATATAACAGATGATCACTCACCGATGACAGTAAATGACACTTCATTACTCCAGGAAGTGCTGATTTTTGTAGATGTTCTTCTAGCGAAACACTTGCATTTTCTGCTGTTCATTGCAGTAATCTTGAACTCTTTCTCATTAGAGTATTGAACATCACGACCATCACACCTCCATCTGTATGTGCAGTCTGTCACTTCTGTCCCCTGTATGTCACATGTGAGAGTGACAGTCTCTCCTCTGAATATCGGTGATGTTTCAGGATTTACAGTCAGAACAGGTTTATCTGTAAGAACCAGAAACAAACACACAACTCTCACTTTACAAACACACATGTTGCATCTACAGTTATGAACACACACACACACACACACACACACTATCACACACACACACACACACACACACACACACACACACACACACACACACACACACACACACACACACGTGAGTTTCTGCTTTAAGTTCATGTGTATAAAGTGTTTGACAGTGAAATGAAATTGATGGTTTAATTGGGATCAGTGTTCAGTCGACATATGGTGGTCAGTTCTATGTTACATATATTCATCACATTTACTCACATTTCAGGGACGTTTTAATGACAAAAAAAGCTTTTTTATGTATTTTTAATATGAATCAATGTTGCTCTCACTACTTTCCCAAAGTGTTGTTGTTATTGTTTTTTGCATGTTTAGAGATGATATATATTAGATCAGTCACACATATGACAGTAATGTTGAGATCATGTCTCAGTTTCATCAATCACACATTGACATTCATCTCATGAACTCTAAAACATGTTTAATATCATGTTTAATACACGTGTTATTAGTGACACCTGTGGCCGATAAGTGAACTGCAGCAGCTCCAGTGATCACGCACACACCAGAGAGACACGAGCATCGACCAAAACAATGACGTAAGGTACAAAGAGACTGAACATGATTCACCGACATCATGCTGACAGATATTAACATAATTAAAATGACACAGTTATGATTGTTTTACTACAAACTTTGAGACTGTATATTATATTTGACTCTCCAGTGCTGGAACAGGGTAAGGGTTAAAATAACAGGATAAAACTAAGTGTGGATATCAGTCTATGTGAGACTGTAGATTGAAGTAATCACTTTTCTTTACATGATACATTTACTGCATTTATACGAGAGACTATGTCGGCGTTAGCGAGCTAGCCAGCTTCATCAATAACTGTTAGATAAATCTGGTGGATGATGACAGTAGCGGTTCATAAAATAGACTGTACATTATAAATATGTTGACACAATTCAGTATTGATGTGATTCATCACAACTGTCAGTTTGATTTATCGATGCACTATTGTTTTATAATAATATAATATATATATTTCCTGTATAACCAAGTTACGTTACACTAATGAATGGAGCTTTTTACATCATCTTGAACTCTGTCTAGCATTTATTTCATGTGTTATTGTAGTTTACTTTACTCAATAAATACAGATTAACATCAACATTAATCTGACATTTAGTATAAAGAGAAGATCGTTGAAATTATTTGAAAGTTATGAAGAAAGGTATCTTGCAATTCTACAAAGTTAGCAGGCAAGATCAAGTTAGCTAAAATGACACGGATCAATCCTTATGGACTATATTTCACATGATTTGCAGTTCTGTAAGTTTACCTGTCCAATAAGAAGAACGCCAATTCAAAGTCTGTTTTAATCCCCAAAACTGAATGAATGTAATTAATCAAATGCTGATGTTCACTCTAGTTTTCGCTCGACCATGATCACGTTTCTGCTTAGCCAGACGGGATTCAGTATATAAATGTTTTTTTGTCTTACTCAGAGTTTGTGTATGAGTCGGTGTTGTGCGGGACGTTTGATGGATTTCATCTCTAAGATAACGTTATCTAGTGTTGCAGACTATCTGTTGTTGCTGTTGAATAGCGGAAGAGAAGCTATTACTGTCTGAGGCTCTCGGGAGCGCATAAATGTCACATCCTTTGCATTTTCCCAGCAAAAGCGACCCGCTCCCTTCACATGAAAATCAGTCTACAGGCTTTAATAGGCGACTAGGTAGTCCGGGAAGGGCTCATTTTTTAAGTTGTGGTAAAAGCCGTTCATACATTGGCAAAAAAATGCAAATATTTCATGAAAATTGTTACATATTGCATCTTTAATAATATAATAAAGTGTTTCTTCATGGGTGTGTCTGTGTGCTGCGGGGCAAATTATTTGTTATATTAAATTGATAATAATAATAATAATTTTATATATTAATGTGAAACGAGCCAAATATCATCTTCAGCTATTGGCGATCACTATTGACCATCGTCGAGATCCTCGTCTGTCGGCACAACACTAATGTGCATTTCTCTCTATAAATGTTCAGACAGACTCCTTGTTGGTTTTTCCGGCACATTCAGCATCATCACAGCTTCTGCTGGTGTCGCTGCAGCTCGCTTCATGCGTGCGCTGGTAAAATGTATATTTTAGAGGCTCATTATTACGGTTTAATATTTCTCTGTAATGTAGATCAGTGTTAGAAATGTTACTATAACAATCTTTCTCAGACCTGGAACTCAAACCATTGTCTGATGCCCCCAAAATATTAAATGGTAAATGGTCTGCACTTATATAGCGCTTTTTTATTAACCTTAGAGGTTACCAAAGCGCTTTACACTGTGTCCCAATCACCCATTCACACACCAATGATGGCAGAGCTGCCATGCAAGGCAGTAGTCTGCCATTGGGAGCAACTGAGGGTTCAGTGTCTTGCCCAAGGACACTTCGGCATGTGGAGTCGTGTGGGCCAGGATTCAAACCGCCAACCCTGCGATTGGTAGCCGACCCACTCTACCATCTGAGCCTAAATGTGCATAAATGACTAGTCGACTAATGGTTTAAACTAACAACTACTAGTCGACTAGTAAAATCTTTGGTCGGGGGAATCCCTAATCAACGCATTTGAGGAATAATATTGATTACCACAAAAAATCATTTTGACTCGTCCCTCCTTTTCTTTAATAAAAGCAAAACTGAAGATTACAGTGAGACACTTACAATGGAAGTAAATGGGGGTCAATCTGTAAACATTAAAATACTCTCAGTTTCAGAAGTATAGACACACGACATAAACAATATCTGTGTAAACATGATTTTACTGTGATAAAACATTTATTTACCGCATCTGTGTAAAGTTATAAAACTTCATTGCCATGACGATATAATGTCAACAAACCTAAAATCCCTAAAATGACTGTAAAACTGATGAAACTAATTTACATCTTAAATAATGGATGAATTTTAAAAGAATAATTAATGTGTGTTTTTTACATTTTAAGCTTCACATTTCTGCCTTCAAACCCTCCAAATATTGACCCCATTGACTTCCATTGTAAGTGACTCACTGTAACCACAATTTTAACTTTATTTTAACTCAACTCAACCTTTATTTATTGAGCACATTTATAACAACAGGAGTTGACCCAAAGTGCTTTAATACATAATTCAGTCACAACATAATATGCATAATATACCCTTATATCAATACTAATAAATACCTAAAATCTATATCCCTAATTAAAATGTATCAACAATTAAAATGTATTCAAATGCAAATGAATAAAAGCAGAATTAAAAAGGCAGAGCGTCGGAGCCGTTCTGATATGAAGTAGAAGCTTGTTCCAGAGTTTGGGGCCTATAATAGCAAATGCCCGATCGACAACGAGGAACGTTCAGCAGATGTTGGTCAGCTGAACTACAGTAAAGCTCTAGTAGGAGAGTATGGGACAAGAAGGTCACAGAGAAATTGAGGTGCGAGACCAGATAAAGCTTTATATACGAATGTTTTATAATATTCAAAGTATTTGTTTGAAATTTCAGCACAAATGATGAAAACTTGTTAGGTGCCGTTCACATGCTGGAATACATTATTATTATTATTATTATTATTATTATTATTAGGGCTGTCAATCAATTAAAAATGTTATCTAATTAATTACATGGTTTCCCGATTAATTAATCGTGATTAATCGCATTTTATCGCATATACAAGTATTTGCTGAGAAAGCCCCTCATATAACAATAATTCAATATATAATGATGAAATAATTATACATAGTTATCTTTAAATATTTTACAATTATATATATATATATAAAATAAATAATATTCATATAATTAAAATGCATTACATTCTTGTGGCAGAAGAGTTCATCATTAATAAGACAAAAAGCAGCTTTAGAATACAATGTATTGTTTACTACCATATTATTGATCATAAGTCAATCATTGTCACACAGTTCACAGAAATCCATTACACAAGTGAATTTATCAATCAGAGATTTATTATGAGGGCTTGTTAAAGGACCCGTCAATGTTCAGACATGCTTGTGTAGCATCTCGGGTGCGTTGCATCATAAACATAGTTCGCTTTATTGTCAAGATAAATATAGTTTAATACTTAGAACACATCTTGAGATCTCTTAGTTCAGATTTGTGCTCATCAAGTGTTTTGAACGCAAGAGTGTAACTCATGTTTGTGTTGTTCTGCTGAAGTGTTTTCTTCACTGTATAAACTGTGTGTTGCTCACACAGCTGAAGTTTCACTTACTGCCCTCTGGAGTAAACAGGTGGTACTACAAGCATTTCTCAGGAATCTTCCTTTTACGGGGGCATTGAGATTAATTGTGTTAATTTTTTTAACGCGTTATATTTTATAATATTAATCGCACTGAATTAACGTGTTAAATCGACAGACCTAGTTATTATTGCACTAAAATTACACGCAGCATCACAAAAGAGTAAAACGCATGTGTCTCGACTCGAGACGTTTAACAGTTTAAATTGTTTTTAACTTGACATGTCCTCTAAAAAACACGAACAAGCCATCAAAGACATCTATGTAGCGCACATTTACATTGAAATCAATTATAAAACAGAGCTGAAGAACACAAAACGTGCTCAATGTGAACGGCCCCTCAGTGTAAGACTAAAACTCTGTAGAAAAGTTTGATCACACTTGTCGATTCTTTATTATTTGTTATGGCACATTTGAGATTTTAGAGTATAACATCATCAAAACTAAGAAGACTAAGTGTTTAAATTCTGCCGTGATGAAAACAAATGAAATCTTCTATTTGAACTTCTTCAGTGTTTCATCTATTCCAGATCTGCACACAGTTCATTTCCTCAATCAACTTCAGGTGCATCCTGAGATGATTTTTCAACTATTGAGTTCATGTGCTGCACACTTGCTGGAGACTTTTCTTTAAATAAATTAGTTAATACTGTTAAATAAATAAATACTGTTAAATGAATAAATACATAAAAACTGTTAAATTAATAAATAAATACTGTTAAATAAATAAATTAATACTGTTAAATAAATAAATAAATACTGTTAAATAAATAAATACTGTTAAATAAATAAATAAATATGGTTAAATAAATAAATACTGTTAAATAAATAAATAAATAAATAAATACTGTTAAATAGATAAATTAATACTGTTAAATAAATAAATTAATACTGTTAAATAAATAAATACTGTTAAATAAATAAATCAATACTGTTAAATAAATAAATAAATATGTTTAAATAAATACTGTTAAATAAATAAATAAAATACTGTTAAATAAATAAATAAATACGGTTGAATAAATAAATAAATATGGTTAAATAAATAAATACTGTTAAATAAATAAATAAATAAATACTATTAAATAAATAAATACTGTTAAATAAATAAATAAATATGGTTAAATAAATAAATACTGTTAAATAAATAAATAAATATGGTTAAATAAATAAATACTGTTAAATAAATAAATAAATAAATACTGTTAAATAAATAAATACTGTTAAATAAATTAATAAATAAGGTTAAATATATAAATACTGTTAAATAAATGTTAAATAAATTAATTCTGTTAAATAAGTAAATAAATACTGTTAAATAAATACTGTTAAATAAATTAATTCTGTTAAATAAGTAAATAAATACTGTTAAATAAATAAATAAATACTGTTAAATAAATAAATAAATAAGTTTAAATAAATAAATACTGTTAAATAAATAAAAGGTTTGTATCTATAATTAGGCACAATTTATTTTTGAGTGCAGAAATAATCTCAAGCGTTTGACCATAAAGTTTTAGTCAGTGTCCTTTTGGACTGATTGTGTAGGACACATTTATTTATATTTATATGTTCTTAATGTTAATTTTATTTACTAACTTTGACTATGTTTAGTGTTATTTGTATTGTATCTATGTTTTGCTGTTGATGTAGATAAATCGAGGATAACTGAGTTTCAACTTTTTCGTTTTAAAGATTAAAGTATCCAGTTAAAGTGATTTTAATAAGGACAATTTAGACATTTTATCAAACAATTTGGTCAAATTAGCTTCAGAAAAAGTGACTTTAGCTAAAAAGTGAGAAGTTTGATTCTCTGGTTTAAATCTCAGAGCAAATCTGATTTATTCCTGACAGAGATGTGTTTGAGATTAATGTGATGAAAGATTCAATCTGTGTTAAAAATGAGTTCTTCAACGAGACCAAACACACACAAACCAGCAGCGAGCACAAACGATGGAGACGGGTGAGAGTGATTGACATGGGGTGTAACATGATTTCACGACTCCCAAAAGATATCTTGTTAAATACAAAGAGAGGAATATGGTGTGATGTTTCTTTTGACAGCACAAATGAACGACACCGGTTTGGAGCGACTTGGACTACATGAGGTGGAGAGTGACAGCCGTATCCGATATGCAGCGACAAAAGAACGAACGACTCGGACCAGAAGATTTCAGAGATGAACAAATCATTTCTGTTTCTCATAATTTGTCTTTGGCTGCATTATCAATTTTTCCTTGTTGGGACTATAATCAAAGTGCTTCTCCGTGCTTACTGCAAATATCCAACAAATCGAGAAAGAAATTCGTTGTCGATGATTTCCATTATTGATAATTATCGATTTCTGATTAGTTGTTGCAGCCCTAGTTATGACAGAAAACAACTTCACAAGTTGATCCTGAAAGTCATTTTGACTCCAAATAACACTTCAATGTTTGTTGTTCTCCGTCTGAATCGCTCGTTTCGGTAGTTTTTACATTGTGTCTCGAGACCAGAAACACAAAACAGGCAATTACAATCATCATGTGTCGTCCAGTAGTTGCTCAGGAAAACTGTGGATCTGCTGATGATGCATATGATTATAATATAACAGATGATCACTCACCGATGACACGAAATGACACTTCATTACTCCAGGAAGTGTCGATTTGTGTAGATGTGCTGAAAGCGAAACAGCTGCATTTTCTGTATCTGATGTAACTTGCAGTAATCTTGAACTCTTTCTCATAAGAGTCTTGAACTTCATGATCACACTGAAATCTGTATCTCCAGTCTGTCTCTTCTGTCCCCTGTACGTCACATGTGAGAGTGACAGTCTCTCCTCTGAATATCGGTGATGTTTCAGGATTTACAGTCAGAACAGGTTTATCTGTAAGAACCAGAAACAAACACACAACTCTCACTTTACAAACACACATGTTGCATCTACAGTTATGAACACACACACACACACACACACACACACACACACACACACACACACACACACACAAACACACATGTTGCATCTACAGTTTAATTCACTCTCTCTTTTTGCTCAATAAATAAATAAATAATCTTTTATACTATTTTTAATCTTTATCAAACTTGATTAATAAAACTAGGATTCAGTTTTATTTTATTATTATTATTAAGAAACTTTCAGAATATGCAGAAATAGTGAATAAAAGTTATTGTAAGATCTGAGAAACATGTGAAAGACTGAATAAGATGATCATATATATATATGTTACGGCTGTATACTTTGTATTGTGGTTTTGCCGTGCCTGGGTGTGTTTTGCTCCTCCTACAGGTGCGCTGCGGAGCTGAAGGAGTAATCAGGTGGATTGGGTGCACCGTTGCACAGGTGTGCCTGTCAATAAAAGCTTCCTGTTTGGCGTCCTCAGGCGCGTTCCATTCTGTCACATCGATCCCTGGCCAGGACCGAGATGTTGATCGGCGTTGCGGCGTATTGCGAGAGCTTGAGAGACAGTCTTTGTCATGAAGAATGTAGAAAATAAAGAGAGTATTGTAACCGCCGTAAACGTTTCTTCCTCCTTCATTGTTACTCTCTAGTAAGGGCGTTACAATATATTTGACTCAATGCAGCAGTGGAGGATGAGTTCATCTACACATACAGTAACTATCAGGTGAATAGATGTTACTGGATATGAAATGGGGTCCTCCATTCATTTATAAATGTTTGTATTGATCGTAGTCTGTATCTGCTGCTGCATCATTTATTCCTTTCATTTGTTGTATTTATAAGAGTTGAGTTTTTAAGATAATGTCCCCAAATGTGTTTCATATTTATAATGCAAGATATATTTTTACAAAACACTTTCATTTATTATAATTTATTTGAATGAACGGGAGGTGGAGGGATGCTGGAAACAGCTGAGACTGAAGACAGGTAAAGAGCTGCTTATATACTCCGGCTGTTAACTGAAAGATTAGATGGACTCGCTCCTCCCCAAATTACCTTTAGGAACTTCATTTAGTGATTCAGTTGTTATTAGTTATTATAACCCAACGATTATTTATTGTTGTGTCATTATAATATGATATTAATATTATTATTTCATGGATTTGTTGTATACTGTAGTAATATATTTCTGTTACTTTCACCTGGAGATATTTATAATACTGTAACATTTTTAACAGTATTGTAACTCGGGCTGCAACTAACGATTAGTTTGATAATCGATTAATCTAATGATTATTCGACTATTCTGTGATTATTGCAACGATTAATCATCTCTTAACTGACTATTCAGCTTGTGCCCGACTTGAAAGGTTTTATTAAACGTTACTAACCATAAAGAGGACAAAATTATCCTTTAAAAATACCTCTAAATGACATTCACTGAATTAAAGGTGGTAAAAATAAATTCACTGCAAAAATTCATTTTTTATCAAGTGTTTTTGTCTTGAATTCCATTTAAAATAGTCTAAAGATATGGGGTGCCGTTTGTAAAGTGGCTCACGCTGAAAATAACAGCAACATTTTGTCACATTTAGCTTCAAACAATGTTTAAAAATCTGGTATGAATTTTTGACGGTCACTTTTTAGCACATTTACAACAATATTTGTTAACATAGAGATATTTTAAATAGTTAAATCTAAATATTAAATGCTACACTTAAATGTTAAATGTTAAATATAAATGTTAAATATAAATATAAATGCTAAATATAAATATAAATGTTAAATATAAATATAAATATAAATGTTATATCTAAATGTTAAATATAAATCTAAATGTTAATATAAATCTAAATGATAAATATAATATAAATGTTATATCTAAATATTAAATATAAATCTAAATGTTAAATCTAAATGTTAAATCTAAATGTTAAATTTAAATGTTAAATATAAATCTAAATGTTAAATCTAAATGTTAAATTTAAATGTTAAATATAAATCTAAATGTTAAATCTAAATGTTTCGTGTGAAACTAAATATTTAGCTAATATGCAAATTTAAATGCCGGTAACCGGAAGTGCCAAAATAAAAGCTCGAGGAGGTCAGTGGGTAGTGTCAAATAACGAATAAAAACATCTCATCAGGGAAATGGACTCTTGGACATGGATTATCATGATAAAAACTAACTAAAAGAATAAGCACGTTTGGATAAACTGTAACTGTAAACAGTAGACTACTTTGAGGTTTTAGTGTCACTTTTATGAAAGATGAGGGACTTATGACCTGTGGCCATTATAGCCAGCCACGAGGGGGCTCACTTCGACTGATCTGTCATGTTTGCTTGCATAAAACAAAATATTCAACATCAATAAATCTGAATATACATGGCTTTCAATGGTGAGGAGGGGAATTCATAATTGTAATCTAAAAAGTACTTAATTTCTACAGAAGAACCTTACTTGAGTAAATGTCATTGTTAATTCCTTCACTACTGTTTCAGTATAAAAAAACTCTGGTAGTTAAATTCATCAACTATAATTGTTAAAAAACACACAACAAGGTTGAAGTAACTACATTAGTGATTTATTACTCTGACTGATTCCATATCCTTCCAATCATACAGTACAACATCTTACAGTATAAAGAAGGGTCAGATACAGTCTCACAGAGGTAAACACTTTTTGTAATTAACATCCACAAACAGGAATATCGTTTATAACAATCAGAAACCACATGGAAACCAGAGCTGATAGCTCCATCAATCCTTTTATACTTAAACGTACAGCCAAACATTAAGTCCTTAAACTATAATGAACTGAAAGGGACTACGGTTGCACACTCTTGTTCAAGTACAGCTTTAAAATTATGAGGGGGGCTAGAGGGTATACAGAACACCACAGCAGCCTGGTTTAACAAACATAGGGAGCCCTGCACTAAACATTGGCTCTTGCTGGCCTTTATGCAAGCAAACATGACAGATCAGTCGAAGTGAGCCCCCTCGTGGCTGGCTATAATGGCCACAGGTCATAAGTCCCTCATCTTTCATAAAAGTGACACTAAAACCTCAAAGTAGTCTACTGTTTACAGTTACAGTTTATCCAAACGTGCTTATTCTTTTAGTTAGTTTTTATCATGATAATCCATGTCCAAGAGTCCATTTCCCCTGATGAGATGTTTTTTATTCGTTATTTGACACTACCCACTGACCTCCTCGAGCTTTTATTTTGGCACTTCCGGTTACCGGCATTTAAATTTGCATATTAGCTAAATATTTAGTTTCACACGAAACATTTAGATTTAACATTTAGATTTATATTTAACATTTAAATTTATATTTAACATTTAGATTTAACATTTAGATTTATATTTAACATTTAAATTTAACATTTATATTTAGATTTAACATTTAGATTTAACATTTAGATTTATATTTAATATTTAGATATAAAATTTATATTTATATTTATATTTAACATTTAGATTTATATTTAACATTTAGATATAACATTTATATTTATATTTATATTTAACATTTATATTTATATTTAGCATTTATATTTATATTTAACATTTATATTTAACATTTAACATTTAAGTGTAGCATTTAATATTTAGATTTAACTATTTAAAATATCTCTATGTTAACAAATATTGTTGTAAATGTGCTAAAAAGTGACCGTCAAAAATTCATACCAGATTTTTAAACATTGTTTGAAGCTAAATGTGACAAAATGTTGCTGTTATTTTCAGCGTGAGCCACTTTACAAACGGCACCCCATATAAAGATCCTTTGATACATTTACTTGAGAAACAACATATAAGATATTTAGACTTGCTATAAGAGAATTTTCTTCACGATAAGAAATGCACAAAAGAACAAACAAACATTGCCGTTTATCAAGCGCTGAAACTTCTGGAATAATGTTAAACATTGTAACAGTCCCTCTTTATAAGCTGAACATGTTCAGAGAGTTAAATCTTTGTGACACCTGCGCTAAAAACAATCTAGACGCAGAGCAACGAATGAAACTGAATGCAGGTGTCTCGACATGCGTTTTTAGATCTGAAGTTCTTTTTTAAATGTTTGTGATCTTGAATTAAATGTATCACACTCTGAATATACACAAACTAGAACTTTAATATATTGACTCACTTGCACACATATAATACTGTAACCCGCACAAGAAGAGACAGTCACAATGTATAGTCAAACTGCGTTTATTGCAGGCAAAGCAAAAGTACAATAGGGCAAATCCAGAAGAGAGTGGTCAAGGGGAGCGTAAGGTCGAAGCCGGGGAAATCAGAATCAGTATAACAAGTAAGACAATCGAGTTGAATAGACAGGGGAGCTAGGGGATCACTAGAGCTGGCAAAGCGAAGGGGTAAACTAAACAATAACCAACAAACGTGAAACGAAAGGGCTGCGTATTTATAGGGGAAAACAAACAGTGCAGGTGAAACTAATAAACGAGTGATTGGGACGAGTGCGGGTGAAACTAATACTCTGGTGATTGGGAGCGAGCGTGAGAGCCAGAGGGGGGTGATTGGGAGCGAGCGTGTGAGCTCGATGAAGCGGGGAGAACTAGAGGAGTGGGGTTCGTTACAGTACTCTCCCCTCTGCTACGGACGGCCGCGCTCGGTTGTGAGGAGCGCGACCTCTGGGAAGCGGTGCGGGACGATCGGGATGCTGGCGATGGTAGTCTAGCTTGAGAGCTTGATCCAGGACATCTCTCGACCATACCCACGACTGTTCCTCAGGTCCGTAGCCCTCCCAGTCGACCAGATACTGCAGCTCGCCACCCCGACGTTGGGAGTCTAGCAAGGCCCGGACCGTATAGGCGGGTTGACCTCCGACATCGAGTGGTGGAGGGGGTGTTTGGGCTGCCGTGGGCGGGAACATGGGGCTATAGAAAACAGGCTTCAAAAGGGACACATGAAACACAGGACAAATTTTGTAGCGGGGTGGCAAAAGTAATTTGTAAGTGACGGGGTTTATTCTTTTAATGATTTTAAAAGGGCCGACATACTTAGGGCTGAGTTTCTTAAACGGGAGACGGAGGCGGATGTCTCGGGTCGAGAGCCAAACCCTTTGGCCCGGATGGAACAGGGGGGCAGGACGGCGTCAGCGGTCTGCCTTAGACTTCTGGGTCTGGGTGGAGCGTTGTATCCGGTCATGGGTGGCTCTCCAGACCTGGGCACACCTCTGGGCCCAGGCATCCACTGCCAGAACGTCGCTGGGATCAGCTTCCCACGGGAAAAGGGGTGGTTGTTAGCCCAGGACGCATTGGAAAGGGGTAAGACGAGTTGAGGAGCTGACCAGGCTGTTCTGGGCGTATTCGGCCCAGGGGAGGTAGGTGTGCCAGCTGCCTTGGTTCTGGGCGAAGTAGGCTCTCAGGTACCTGCCTATCTCCTGGTTGAGACGCTCGGTCTGGCCATTGGTCTGGGGGTGGTATCCCAAGGAGAAGTTGAGTTGGATACCCAGTCTGTCACTGAAGGCTCGCCAGAAGCGAGATGTGAATTGGGTACCCCGATCTGAGGTGATCTCCTCGGGAATACCGAAGTTTCGGAAGATGTGGGTAATCATGTGGTCGGCCAGTTGTGTCGCGTTGGGTAACCCGGGTAGGGGAATTAGGCGGCACATCTTAGAGAAGCGGTCTATGACAACAAGGATCTCGGTCCGGCCGTCGGAGGAGGGCAAGTCGTTAATAAAATCCATGGCAATGTGGGACCACGGTCGGTCAGGTACAGGCAACGGCTGGAGGAGTCCTGCAGGAAGGTGACGAGGTGTTTTGGACTGGGCACAGACTGGACACGAGAGGACATAGTCGTGGACGTCGTCCTTGAGTGAGAGCCACCAAAATCTCCTAGCGAGTAGCTCGGTAGAACGGGTAATCCCCGGGTGGCCAGAACAAAGGGAAGTATGAACCCACTGCATAAGCTGAGGGCGAATAATGGTGGGTACATACATCTTGTTGGGGGGGGTTTGAGGAGGCACGGGCTCGTCGCCTTGAGCCTGCAGGATGGTCTCCGTCAGTTCCCACCTAACGGGTGCGACGACGCACGATGTGGGGAGAATTGTCTCCGACCCTGGGGGTTCCGAGCCATGGTTGAAGAGACGAGAGAGTGCGTCAGCCTTGATGTTCTGGGAGCCCGGACGGAAAGTAACCGAAAAGTTAAACCGGGTGAAGAACATCGCCCACCTGGCCTGTCGAGGGTTCAACCTCTTGGCTGAGCGAAGGTACTCTAGGTTCTTATGGTCGGTGAAAACGACAAAAGGGAACCTAGAGCCCTCCAGCCAATGGCGCCATTCCTCCAGGGCTAGCTTGATGGCCAGCAGCTCTCTATTCCCGACGTCGTAGTTCTGTTCGGGGGAGGACAGCTTATGGGAGTAGAACGCACAAGGGTACAGCTTAGCGGGAGTCCCGTGTGGTTGGGAGAGTACAGCTCCCACCCCTACCTCTGAGGCATCCACCTCTACCACGAATGGGAGGGTGGAATTGGGTTGTTGAAGAACTGGGCAGGTCGTGAAGGCCTCCTTTAGGGCCAGGAAGGCCTGCTGGGCGGGTGCGTTCCAGGTGAGGAACTTCGGGTTGCCTCGTGTAAGAGACGTGAGAGGTGCGGCGATCGTGCCAAAGTCTCTGATAAAACGCCGGTAATAGTTGGCGAAACCCAGGAACCGTTGGAGCTCCTTGAGCGTACTAGGCTTGGGCCAGGATAGGACTGTGGCAACCTTGTCGGTCTCCATCTCCATAGTTCCCGCAGACAGGACGTAGCCCAAGAAGGAGACGGAGGGGCGGTGAAAGGCACACTACTCTGCCTTCACGAACAGGTCGTGTTCTCGCAGTCTCTGTAACACCTTCGAGACGTGAACGGTGTGTTCAGAGAGTGTGGCAGAGTAAATTAAAAGGTCGTCTATGTAGACAACGAGGAAGAGGTCCAGCATGTCCCGGAAGACGTCGTTCATGAATGACTGGAACACCGAGGGGGAGTTGGCGAGGCCGTACGGCATCACCAAGTACTCGTAGTGCCCCCTGGTGGTGATGAATGCAGTCTTCCACTCGTCTCCCTTGCGGATGCGTACAAGGTTGTACGCGCTCCTGAGGTCGAGCTTAGTAAAGATCTTAGCCTTACTGACCTGCTCGAGGGACGGGTGGATGAGAGGCAGGGGGTAGGCGAACTTCACCGTAGCCTTTTTTAGGGCCTGGTAATCGATGCAGGGGCGAAGCCCGCCGTCCTTCTTGCCCACGAAAAAGAAGCCGGACGCCACGGGGAGGTGGACGGCCGAATGATGCCTAGACTGAGCGCCTCGTCGATGTAGTCCTCCATGGCTTTGGTTTCGGGTAGCGTTAAGGGGTACACTCGGCTCTTAGGGAGTGGGGACCCCGGAAGGAGATCGATGGCGCAGTCCACACTACGATGTGGGGGGAGACTAACCTGGGTCTTCTCGAACACATCAGCGTAGGAGGAGTACTCAGGAGGGATGGAGACAGGAGACTTCACTTCGGGGCTCTCTACGGAGGTGGAGAACACCGGAAGGGAAATACAATGTGACAAACAGTGGTCGGTCCAGCGCAACAGCTCCCCCGTGCGCCAGGAAATGTGGGGGTCATGAAGCGCCAACCAGGGGTGGCCCAAAACCACAGGGTCTCTAGGTGATTGCACAATAAAAAACTGGATGAGCTCAGTGTGAAACAAGCCCACTTGGAGGGACAATGGCATGGTCCGAAAGGAAATGAGACCCGATCCGAGGGGTACCCCATCTAGAGAATTAACCCTGAGAGGTGGCACGACCGGACTGAGTGGGATGGATAGTTTTTGGACCAAGCCATCGTCTAAAAAATTCCCCGCTGCCCCGGAATCAACTAGGGCTGGGGTAGAAAAGGAGACATTGTTAAAACTCAACATTACTGGGAGTCAGACTTGTTTCTGGGTATTGTTGAGAATGACTGACGTTCTCACCTGGCTTTTGGAGAGGGAACACTGGGGACAGGCCGGGCATGAGGTAATCCGGTGGCCCGGGGTGCCACAGTATAGGCAGAGGTTCTGTGACAATCGTCTAGTTCGTTCTGCTTGAGTTAGTGGAGCGCGACCCAGTTGCATGGGTTCGGATTTGGAAGAGCACTCGGGAGTAACGAGTTTAGACGAGTTGAGACCCGTAGAAGGCTCTTGGACGACAGAGGGGGTCCGGCAAGCACGGTCACGAAGCAGGTTATCCACTGTGATGGAGAGCTGAATATAGTTCTCCAGCAACAGCGATTCTCCTCGACATGCCAATTACATTTGAAGCTGGTCATTCAAACCCATGCGGTATACAGTCAACAAAGCAGGGGGTCGCTCCACCCGCTACCCGCGGCAAGGGTGCGGAAATCAAGTGCGTAGGCAGCGGCTGTGCGTGACGCCTGTTTCAAAAACACGAGGCGGCTGCCTACATCCCTACCAGCTGCCGGGTGATTAAAAACCACGGCAATCTGGTAACAAAACTGATCATATGACGTCAAAAGGGGGCTCTCGGCAGTCCACAATGCAGTGGCCCATTGCCGTGCCTTACCCGAGAGCAGTGAGATTAAAAAATGTACTCTCTCACTGTCAGTGCGTAAAAGGGGGTGATACGTCATATAAACAGTACATTGCATTAAAAAACCCTGACAAGCTTCCGACGAACCATCAAACCGCTCGGGGGGTTGAAAGCTCGCGGCGCTGGGAAATGCGGTGGGAACATCAACGGGTACAGGGACAGACACAGGTGGAACAGGTTGAAATTGATCGGAAATAGTACGTACCGTGTGCAGTATTTCCTGTATTTGCTGTCCCTGAGCCGTGAGCGCATGGTCGTGTTTCCCAACCGTAGATCCTTAGGCTATCGACTAAAATCATCATATTATTTCAGAATATTACACTTTTTAACTTGACACTGTGTCTAAAAATGTGCCGGTCCAGCGGGAGATGCTGAAGAAACAGTGAAAAGCAGTGCAGCAGTCAAGGATCTTCATCTTGCATGTTATTACATAGGAAAACCAAAACTGAGCAGACGGACACAAAAACATTCCTAACTCGAACTCATTCCTTCGCGTGTATCTGTGAGTGAGACCGCATGGGTGAAACAAATCCGGAGAGCGCTGACATCAGCGTATTCATGTCTGTACACAGAACAACATGTCACCACATCAACATCAAGAAACAAATTAACTGCAAAAAATAAGAAACATTTCCAAAACAATTGCAATTTCAAGCTTTCTAAAGTATTTTTTTTATTTTTGCAAATATGTGTGTGTTAATGTGTGTGTGTGTGAGTGTGTGTTTATGTGTGTGTGGGCAGGTAATTAAAAGGGTATTATGCCATAAATGTGGTTTATTAGGACATTTCTAGTGTCCCCATAAATTAAATCGCTTAAAAAACACTAATCATTGTTCTATTGAAAATGTAAAAATGCAGCGAGTTTTTTGTGAGGGTTAGGTTTAGGGTTAGGGGATAGACTCTATAGTTTGTACAGTATAAAAATCATTATGTCTATGGAGAGTCCTCATAATGATAGCTGCACCAGCATGAGTGTGTGTGTGTGTGTGTGTGTGTGTGTGTGTGTATATTTTGCATTGAGGATATTTTAGAGTCTAATTTTTTTTTTTTTTAACACAATTTTTATTGTACAGACAAAAAAGTACATTAAATCACTAAAGAGACAAGCATAGAAGAGAAAACATTGTCTGCAGTTTTATCTTTTAACTAATTAAGAAAAAGAAAAGAAAAAAAAACAAAATAACCAACACCCCAAAACCCTCCCCCCACCAACCAAAGAGGATTAGAAAATATTGACAGTCTCTACAGGCAATTATACTTTATATATAAAAAAAAAATAAATAAATAAAAATAAAAATACATATATATATATATATATATATATATATATATACATACATACACATATATACATACATATACACACACACACACACACACACACACACACAGAAGGAAAAAAAAAAAAAAACCTTGTACACCCGATATAGTTAGTCACAATCTAGTGAGGATACAGAGTTGTAAAGATTTAAAATAGGGTTCCATATTTTATAAAATTTATCAGTTGAGCCCCGAGTCGAATATTTCAATTTTTCAAGTGAAAGGAATGACATCAGATCCTTTAACCAAGAGGTAGTTGGAGGGGAGGTTGGACACTTCCAATGCAACAAAATGCACCTTCTAGCAATAAGAGAAGCAAAAGCAATAACCTCTGCTTTCTGTCTTGTGATGGATGACGAGTGAGACACACCAAAAATGGCGACTAGAGGGCATGGAGATAGAGAAACATGCAGAGCCCTAGACATGAAGTCAAAAAAGGAAGCCCAGTATGAGGCCAGTTTTGGGCAGCTAAAGAATGTATGGGTGTGATCGGCGGGAGAAAAGGAGCATCTGGTACAGCAGTCCTCTGTTTCTGGAAACACTTTATGAAGTTTAGCTTTGGTAAAATGAATTCGATGAAAGACTTTTAACTGAATGAGACTCAGCTGAGCACATATAGAAGTAGAATTAATTCTAGAAAGGGCCTCAGACCATAGCTCTTCCGATAACTGGATTCGCAGCTCATTTTCCCAAGTCATCTTTAGGTAGGAGAGAGAGGACGTACTAGATAAAAGTAACATGTTGTAAACAGAGGATATACGACTGCCACCTGTTGGGGCGGACAATAAATTCTCAACCAGAGATTTTTCAGGTAATTGAGGGAAACTAGGAAAGTTCGTCTTAACAAAATCGCATAGTTGAAAGTACCTGAATAAGCCTGTAGTATGCAGGTTAAATTTGGACATTAGATTGGTGAATGAAGCAAAATAATTATCAATAAAAAGATCTGAAAAACAGGCCATCCCCCTATCTTTCCAACTTTTAAAAGTGTGATCAATAGCTGGTGGTAAAAACAGGTGATTGTTGCAAATAGGACTTAAGACAGATAGTGACTCCAACCAAAAATGTTGTCGAAATTGTTTCCAGATTTTTAAAGTTGATAACACAATAGGATTTCTAGTATAATTAGAGGGACGCAGAGACAAAGGAGCAAAGACAAGTGCAGAAAGAGAAGAAGAAAGACAAGTATCAGCTTCTAGAGTACACCACATGACCTCCGGTGCATTACACCACAAGAAAATCTTAGAAATGTTGGCGGACCAGTAATAAAAAAGAAAATTTGGCAGAGCTAGACCTCCATCACGTTTATTTCGTTGCAGAATAGTTTTATTCACCTTAGGAATTTTACCAGCCCAAATAAATGAGGAGATGGTTTTGTCTAGGCATTTAAAAAAAGATTTAGGTAGAAAAAGAGGGAGAGACTGGAAGAGAAATAAAAGTTGCGGCAAAACATTCATTTTAATGGTCTCCACTCTCCCAACAAGAGAAAGGGGTAGGCTGCCCCATCGTTTTAAGTCTAGTTTAATTTGATCAACCAAATTCGTAAAGTTATTCTTAAAGATAGAACTAGAAGAGTGTGAAATGTTTACACCTAAATATCGAAACCCTGAAGGAGAAAAATTAAACGGTAGAGTGCTTTTAGGAATTTTTTTAGCCACGTCGTTTATGGGGAAACATTCACTTTTGGTAAAGTTTAATTTGTAACCTGAAAAAGAGCCAAAGGTGTCAAGCAAGTGCATAATCTCGTTGGCGCAGCCAACTGGATCCTGTACATACAACAACAAGTCGTCAGCATATAGAGAAACACAGTGTTCTATGCCTCCCCTATGGATCCCACGTATAGATGAAGATGATTTTAAGGCGATAGAAAGTGGCTCAATAGCTAAAGCAAAGAGCAAAGGAGACAGAGGGCAACCCTGTCTTGTCCCACGAGAAAGGGAAAAGAATGATGAACTATCAGTATTGGTTTTAACACTAGCAGAGGGAGCCGAATATAGAAGGCGAATCCATGAGATAATATTGTGCCCAAAGCCAAACTTTTTTAATACAGTAAATAAATAATTCCATTCTACACGGTCAAATGCTTTTTCAGCATCAAGAGAAATTATCATTTCAGAGGTCTTAGACAGAGAAGGACTAAAAAGTATATTTAGCAATCGCCGGATATTAGATGACATCTGACGTCCCTTAATAAACCCGGCCTGATCTTCAGAAATAATATCAGGAAGACATGCATCGATGCGCTTTGCCAGCACCTATGCTAGAATTTTAATGTCAGCATTCAATAAACTAATAGGTCTATAGCTACTACATAAAGTTGGGTCTTTATTTTTTTTTTAATAAAAGAGAGATAGATGCTTGATTTAATGAGGGTGGGAGAAAACCCTGCTCAGATGACTCCTTATACATATCGAACAATAAGGGGGCTAACTGCGCTGAAAATTTCTTATAAAAGTCTAGGGGGAAGCCATCAGGCCCTGAAGCCTTGTTACACTGCATGAGACCAATGCAGGTGGTAATTTCATCCAGCCTGAGAGGTACATCTAATGTCTCCTCTGTTAATGTATTAATAGTGGGTATAGTTAACTTATGTAGGAAAGACTCCATTAAGGAAGCATCAGAAGGAGGTTGAGAAGTATAAAGAGTGGAGTAAAAGGAGGAAAAGACAGAGTTAATTTTTTGAGGGTCAGTAACGAGCTCATTAGAATGGTTATCATAAATCTGCGTGATATAGCGTGATGCTGACTGACGTTTAAGCTGGGAAGCAAGAAGACGGCCTGCTGTATCCCCATGTTCATAATAGGTGTCTCTAGTTCTTTTAATCAAATATTCAGCTTTATTTGTTGAAAGCAAATCAAATTCAGTTTGTAACCTCGAACGTTTTAACTTAAGATCAGGTTTGGGATCGCTAGAATACTGTCCATCAATCTCTAAAATTGAACGGATAAGCTCTTGTTGCCGAGATTTTCTTGTCTTGGCTAAATGAGCACTAAAGGAAATGATTCGACCATGGATAAACGCTTTAAATGTCTCCCATAGAAGAGAAGCAGACACGGTTTCCGTTTTGTTAGTCTCAATGAAAAAGTCTATATTTTTGGATAGAAATTCGCAGAAGTCAGTTCTGGCAAGAAGCCCTACATCAAATTTCCAATGGGGTCGGCTCTTAAAAGCGGGCAAAAAGGAAATATCTAACACATGCGGGGCATGATCAGAAATAACAATGGCAGAGTAATCTGAGGAAATAACCGAAGAAAGCAGGGCTTTATCAAGGAAGAAATAATCAATCCAAGAGTAAACATGGTGCACACCAGAGAAGAAAGTAAATACCTTGTCAGAAGGATGAAGAAAGCGGCAGAGATCTATGCAACCTAATTGATTTGTTAGCGAAATTAGAGACCTGGACATAGCGGAAAGAGAAGAAGATTTAGTCACAGATTTATCAAGATTATTATCAATAACACAGTTAAAGTCCCCTCCAAAAATAAGGTGATGAGTGTCAAGATTAGGGATTTTTGAGAAAAGCATAGACATAAAAGTGGGGTTATCCCAATTTGGGGCATATACGTTAACTAACACTACTGGAGTTTGAAAAAGAATACCACTGACGATTACAAAGCGGCCTTCAGGATCTGAAAGTACTTGCTCTGCTAAAAACATGACTCTTTTATGTATCAGAATTGCAGTACCTCTGGATTTGCTATTAAAACTGGAATGAAATACTTGACCAACCCATTGTTTACGCAGTCTGGTGTGATCACCTGTACGCAAATGTGTCTCCTGGAGAAACATAATATCAGAGGACAGTGATTTTAGATGAGAAAAAACTCTGGAGCGTTTGATTTGACCACCCATCCCACGAACATTCCATGTAATGAATCTAATATTATGTCCAACCCCTCCCCCCTTAGAATTCACAGGTGGCTTATACATAGAACTGCAAAGTAGAACATAATAATATAAATTGGGTACAAAAGGAAAAAACTAAAACAAAAAAAAAAAATGCTTTTTTAAGCTCAATCATGTTAGCATGTGTAAGAGACAACATTAAAAGCCAAGTAAGACAAAATAATCCTCCATCAAGCATAACCCCCGAACATACCCAGAACATAGAGAACAAAAACACAAGTTTGCTCAGAAATAGCAAAAGAAACCACTTAAACATGACCAGTTGCCAGAAAAAAAAAACGTTATCACAACCGATTGTGTAGTGAAGTTGACTCCAACGAATAAAGAATTTAACACTAGTAAGAAAATTCACTCCTTAAAAGAGTGGGCAGGGTGCAGATCAGCCAATGTGCAAAACGAGTGCACATAGTGAAGCTATTGGCTGTAAAACTAAAAAGGAAGAATATTTAAAGACGATCTATGACTTTCAAGCACTCAACTCTCAACCCCATCATAATAACACAAATACTAAAAATAATAATAAACATTCATTAATAAAAATGAAATGTGTATGTATATAAACACATACACAATACAAGCACCCACCCATAATGCTTCCTGAGAGAAAAAAAAAAAAAGATAGTCTAAAGCATTAAGGCTTTTAACAGCTATTCGCAGAAAGTTTGAGAGATCTCTCCTTATCGTCAATACTGCTCGTAAAGTTTTGGTGGTAGAATTTTTCTGCAGCCTCTGGAGAGTCGAAATAATGCTCCGTATTGTTGTATGACACACGAAGTCTGGCCGGGTAGATCATGCCAAAACGAACACCGCGTTTATACAACAGGCCCTTGATGTTGTTGAACGAAGCTCTCCTATTAGCCACCGAAACGCAGAAGTCCTCATAGAATTTGATTCTGTGTCCCTTGAAAATCATTTCTTTTGAAGATTTCGCAAATTTTAGCACAGCCTCCTTCTCTATGTAGCGATGAAATCTCACTATAATTGGGCGGGGATTTTGACCTTGACGGGGTTTGGGCCTTAAGCTCCGATGGGCGCGATCAAGCTCCGGTGGGGAGGGAAGAGCGTCGCCGGTGACCTCGGAGAAAAAATCTGCCATAAACTGCCTGGCGTCCTTTCCCTCAATATCCTCCGGAAGGCCAACCACACGAATATTCTGCCGTTTGGACCGCGAAACAAGGTCTTCCACGTTAGCTTTTAAAGCGGCATTCTCCTCCGTAGCCGACACCAACTTCGACTGAAGAGTAGAGACCTCCTGTTCGAGATGTGTGATCCTGTCGCTGTGGTCGGATAAACTAGTTTCCATGTCAGTGATGGTAGTCGCTTGAGTCGCCAAGGTAGACCCAATAGAAGAAATGGATGAGTGAATGGACTCCAGCGACGAATTCAGCAGCGCGGTGAGTTCACCAGTTATGTTTCTCCTTAGCTTATCAAGTTCGCTCACCAGTGTGTCAGTCGTTAGCGGGTTTGAGGCGTTGTCCGACATCTTGCCGCTTTCGTGCCCAGGATTAGGCGCCTTGGTTTGAGGATTAATTTTACCACCAGCTCGCGTAGCCTTACTCATCTGGAACATGTAACGTTAGCAAAGACCAACAGTAGCACAAAAATAGCTGAAAAGCCCCCAAATTAAGTGTTATGAGGAAATAAAATATGAAATTCGAGTCGGAGCACTAACACCACGCGTCTCTCCACTACATGGCAAAACCGGAAGTCCTAGAGTCTAATTTCTGTCTGTTTTTAATGCACTGTTGCTGACTTATTGACAGTATTTGACAGATACAAAAATTGCTCTGTTTTTCACTCTTTCACATTCATTTTCAACGGTCGGTCAATTTCGACAGTGAATACCAAAGGTGAGCTTTTTTTTATGACTACTTGAATATAGCCCAATAAGATTTGTATATGTTCAAATGGCAAATGGAGGAAAAGTCACCAAGTCTCGTACTGATCAGATAAAATAAACGTCCTGGTTACTTCAGTAACCTCCGTTCCCTGATGGAGGGAATGAGACGTTGTGTCGATGTAGTGACACTAGGGGTCGCTCTTGAGAGCCCGAGACACCTCTGATCTTTGATAAAAGGCCAATGGGAATTTGCGAGTAGTATTTGCATGCCACTCCCCTGGACATACGGGTATAAAGGAGGGGACGTGCATACCGCTCATTCAGGTTTTGTGCTGAGGAGCCGAGAATAAGGTCCTGGCATTTCAGCGGGTAGGTCAGAGTTGTAGCAGGAGGGACACAACGTCTCATTCCCTCCATCAGGGAACAGAGGTTACAGAAGTAACCAGTGGCGGCTTGTCAATAGAGGGCGCTGGGGCGCCGCCCCCATCAAAATTCCAGAAATATACATGAATACAAAAATGATTTAAAAATTAAATAAAATAAAAAAATAAAATAGTTTACTCGTACGATGTGCAGGCTGGTAGTAAGAGCATCAGCATTTAATAAAAACTGTCTTTAAACTATTTTCTATGTTTTTCAATATGTTTCATGCGGTTTCATGGACGAGGGACGCCGGACAAATGGATGTGTATCTGAGTCCTTAAATTTTCGGGCAGCATGTGACCTGAAGCTGGTGTCTAATTGGTTTCTTAAAGATTCTCCTCCGGGCGCAGGTCGCTGCGTCCCTGGCGAATCAGAATTGGATACATGTTATTTTATCCAATCTGATTGGTTCTCGTCACCTGTCATTCAACTTTACGCTCTATGCTCTGCGAGTGCGCAGGTGACTCCGCCAAAACCTTGCTAGGCTGATCACTTTCGCAGAGATAAAGGCAGCAGTTAAACCAAACTCTGTCATTGATTTATAAAAAAAACCTTTCACAAGGCGTTCGCTGAAAAAAAAAAAAAAAAAGGAAACTCTCTCCACACCATTGGTGAGGAAAGGAGTGGTTCTCGGCCATTAAAGACGCGCCGGGCGCTCTATTTAAAAGCGCGTGGAAGGATTGCAGCAGAGTTGAGTTTGTTACAGAAATTAGTCTTAATTCCATTTTACATTGTTGTGCTGCAGAGATGTCCTTCCCACATATCATATTCTACAGACTCAAGAAAACATTTTTTGTTTGGTATAAATCCTTATGCTTAATATTATACAACAGCATCCCAGAAATAATAAATTGGCAACATAAAAATAAATTATTAAATGAAATATGAAGCCATCAAAAACTACTGTCTTGTATGGGACACAAACTCAAATGGCTCTATTTTTATTTTGAAAGTCATTGCAACTGTGATAACTAGTGGCCTACTCCAGGTTACTACCTTACATTTACACACACATATATATATATATATATATATATATATATATATATATATATATATATATATATATATATATATATATATATATATATTATTAACTCTATAGGTCTGTGACACCATCCTGGGACACACTAGGAAGCGTTTCTCCTTCACAGACCACCTTGTCTGTGCCACCTTGTTGCAGGGGGGACAGGTTTGGATACCTTTCCTGAAGATGCATTGAGCAGCACAATGAAAGCGTACCTGATGCTCAGTGGAAGCAAGCTGAAGACAGAGCTCAGTCTCATCTACAGCAAGGAAGAATTCAAAGCCTGCCGTGGTGCTGTGGACCTATTCCAGCTGTTTCAAATCAAATCAAAGTTTATGGAGAATAATCTCGAAGAAGTCTTTTCCGAAACTGTGACTCTCCTAAAAGTTCTCATTACCACACACCCATGACCACGGCTGAAGCTGAGAGGTGCTTCTCAACCTTGAAAAGAATAAAAACTTTTCTCAGAAACACCATGACCCAGGAGAGGCTGAATGCACTTGCATTGCTCTCCATGGAAAAGAGACTTGTTACTGAGATGACTGACTTTAATCAGAGAGTCATTGAGAAATTTGCTGGCCAGAAAGAAAGGAGAGCACAATGTATATTCAAGTAGTCAACATGCTTTTTGGTACTGCTTTGTATTTATTTTCGCCCACAAAAAAAGCGCCCCCTCCAGCCGCCACTGGAAGTAACCATGACATTCCCTATCTGTCACTCACTCGATTTTGTGTCGATGTAGTGACACTAGGGGTCCCCTACAAAAACGGCAAAACTAGCTGAACTGTGTTAGTAGTCTATCCATCTCACACTGCCAATCTATGTGCCCCATAGCCAGCGCACCAGACCGGCACGTAACCTCCCTGTAAGCTAGTATGAGTGTCGAACTGCCCTTTGGGGATGAGTCGACTGCACAAAGGATAGGGACAGGCTAGCCCAGTAATGTGAGGTAAGGATCCAGCAGAAGTGAGAAATTCAGCTCGCTGAATCATCGACCAATCGCTCCAAAGAGAAAATCTGAATAAGCGGTATGCACGTCCCCTCCTTTACCCGTATGTTCGGGTGAGTGGCATGCAAATACCAATCGAAAATTATAATAGGCCATTTATCAAATATCAGAGGTGTCTCTGGTTCTCAAGAGTGACCCCTAGTGTCACTACATCGACACAACTTCGAGTGAGAGACAGATAGGAAACCATTTTTATTCAATTTAAAAATATATATATTTATATAAAAAATGAGCGAATACCATAGTAGGTTGAATGATGCAGAGATGAATTAAATAAATTATGGCAAAGGGTTTTGCTGCATAAGAAACTAAACACATACGCAACCTGGTCTCAGACCATCATGCAGTGTGTGAAGATGTGCCAACACAAATATTATAAATTATATATCTTGTTCACTACACTTCAAATCATGAATAAAAATCAACAATTTATTCATGAATTATGAGTTACCTGGTCTTTGTGCAGAATAGCTGTTAGACATCAGCACTGAAAGTAAAAAAGAAGCATTTCCATTAATTCAACACAACACAATTCAATACAGATGTTGCACTACAATGATCTGATGGACCCAGTTGTAAAATTTTCATCATGGTGTAAATGTATCAGTCATGTTAGTTTAAATTTCCCTGATATGTGGTATAGCCTATTTGATTTTCTTGATATATTCAACATTTTCAGTTGGCAACGCACGTGTCTGTTGAAATAGCTGTTCTATTCAATAATTCACAGTTTTTAAAAGTGTACTTAAATAACAGATTTTCTAGATGCAGTCTGATGATCTTTTTACACACACACATACAGGGCGAGCAAGAGACAGATGGGACGTTCTTGAACGATTCGTTCATTTTGAACAAAACTTTTATATGACTCGCAGGACAGCCGCATATGATCTGTACAGATAACACTAATGATTAGTTCATGTACAGAGTCTGCAGAGCCCCTAAAGTGTCAAGTTAGTGGGTAAAAACATTCGATGGGTGGGGAAAAAAATTTGCAAATGCTTTTGTGTTTTCTTGAGAATTTGTGCGTTCTCTCACAAAATGTGCATCATAAAGACAGTCTTCTGCAATCTCTCTTATGTGTATTCCAGCATTATTCCAGTTTTTGAGTTCAAAAGAAGAGAAAGTCTGTGCAATGACAGAGTGAAGCTCAAAAGACAACACTTATGCAATGCACAAATTATAATCTTTATTTTATGAATGAGTGTAAAATAAAGACAACACAGTTAAAATGACATTAAATGTGAGTGGTCTACACCCCTGTATGTCACCATTCATCAGTAATGAAAGGGTGTCAGTGGCTCATTTTGCTCAACACATGGGTAGAGGGGCACACATTCATCACGAGAGGGCGCACTTCTGAGAAACAATAATAAAAATCCTCTTGTGTGGCCCCGCCTGTCAACCGCCTATGTCACCAATGCAACATACGGCCCTGGTCTTCCTGTCCCCTTTGTTGATACATTACAGGAAAATAGTTTGAAGTATTAACAAAGTTTATATAACAGAACTTTTGACCAACTTTCTGCTTATAGTCTCTCAGCCAGATAATGAAGACAATATTACAACAATAGGGCCTCCTGCGCATTACTCAAACATGTTCAATAAGAACAGCAGACAGACCGTAGATTAATAGAGAAGTTGAGAGCGATCTGAGAGCTCAAGATGGAGAGAGTCTATTTAAAGATACAGCACATACAACACCAACTCACGGAAACAGAAATATGTCTGATTCAACAGACAATCCAAAGATTATTACAATAAAATAAGATACAAGTATATAAAATATGAAGAGATGAAACACATCAAAGTTACAACATGTACACAAGTCCATCATCTTTCACATGAACACAGACAGATGCATTTGATCTGTAACACACAGTAATAACTGCAGTCTTCACTCTCATCATCACTATAACACCAAACATTATTTATATATGAACAGAATAAAGAATACATGAACACTGAGACAGTAAATCTACAGTATAGACCTGTGCACCCACATCACCATCATGTGTTTCACACACACAAATAACAGAAGATAATATAGAATATAATAAAATACTCACAGAGTATAAGAGGCAGCACACTCGACTCCATACTGTCACTTTAATTAACTGTTTAAACTGTGCTGTCTGTCTAAACCAAACCCTTCCTGTGTTCAAACATCATTTCACACTTCAGCGACAGAGATAATGGGGGGTGGTCATAAGTCAGTAAAAATTTCAGCAGAACAAATTCAAATATGAACAGCAGCAGAAACAAATAAACAAACAAAACATTATTATTGAGTTCTTCAATACATTGAACACAACTGACTGAACTGCACAATGCTTTATCAATTATGATTCAACTTTTATTTACACCTGATCTTACATGAAACCCACAGAGCTGAAACCACAACCTCTAATCCACTGAACTCTTTTAGACTGCGAGTTCTGAGTGTGTTTGATCACAATGAAAACTCTCTTAAACTCTCTCAGTATCAGGATATTAAAGGGAGTTAAAGAAGATGCTGAAAGTTTGACACGTCAAGACAACAGTGTGAAACTGCTGCATCAGATCTGCTAACACAACATGTTCTGAGTTCCTGGGAACAAACACAAACAGAAAAACTGTGAAAACAGAGTGAGAATGTTTAAAGTCACATGTGAAGAGAAGATTGTGATAATGAGAAAACAACAACATGGCAAAACAATACATGCAAATACTAGGAAATTGAAAGCTCTCCGTGTTTTACACCACATGCAGGTATTACATTTAAATTTAAATCACTTTGTTCTTTTGAGCTTTCTGACATAAGACTGCAATGCATCTGTTGTAAATAAGTTAAAACACTAAGAATGCTACAGAAATAAATTGTTAATAGACTAACGAATATTAACTGCAAAATATAGAGTAAAATATTATCAAATTTGTTTTAATATCTACCTAGACAAATAATAATGTATTTTGTGCCTCAGATGGTAAAGCAGGTTGGCCACTAATTGCAGGGTTGGTGGTTCAAATCCCGGCCCACACGACTCCAAATACCGAAGTGTCCTCGGGCAAGACACTGAACCCCAAGTTGTTCCCAATGGCAGGCTAGCGCCTTGCACGCTAAGGTTAAAAAAGCGCTATATAAGTGCAGACCATTTACCATTTTGGACATTTTAATTAACATAGCAACAGATCCAGTGAAAATATGTGCAGCAATGAAATGATCAAGAAACTTTCTAAAGGTCGAGAGACTGACTTTACATTTTTACATGCCTTTCAAAAGAAAAGAAAAAGATGCGATGAACTGGCTACGAGGGAAGCAACAGGTTGACCGTCTCGCACCGCCAGTCCACGAAACACAGTTCAGCTAGTTGTGTAATTTCATATAGGGACCCCTAGTGCACTACATCGACACAATGTCGAGCGTCTTCGTTATTTTTGTAACCTCAGTTCCCTGATGGAGGGAACCAGACGTTGTGTCCATCCTGCCACAACACTGAAATGGCCGGGACCTTATCTCGGCTCATCAGCACAAAACCTGAATGAGTGGTTGCGAGCCAGCTCCATTTATACCCATATGTCCGGGGAAGTGGCATGCAAATTCCACTCGCCAATTCCCATTGGCCATTTATCAAAGATCAGAGGTGTCTCGGGCTCTCAAGAGCGACCCCTAGTGTCACTACATTGACACAACGTCTTGTTCCCTCCATCAGGGAACAGAGGTTACTTGACATGCACAGAACTAGCTTTAGCGTTTGTGTTCCACAGATGAATCACGAGACATGAAGAATGTGAACAGTGTGAATGAAATCAATTTACTCCGAGAAAACTGTGATAAATGCAATATAACAAATGTGATGGGAATCATGCAAAGATGACCATTATACATCAAGTTCACTTATTATTTTATTTGCAATTATCTAAATTAGCTTTAAATATATTCTCAATAGAAAAAACGAATAATTCAAGTGAAATAAACTGCATGATTTTAAGCTGTGAACTGAACTAGAAATAAACACGTGACGTGACTTTGGCTCCTCCTTCAGTGATGTGTCCCCTTTACAAAAAGCTTCACTAAGATGCTGCGCTTAGAAAAGCGCTTCGGGAACAATACTACGTTGTGACCAGCTGTGAATATGTGTGTAACACGTCAATGAACATTGACCGGAATTTATAGCCTCGGCTGGTGAGATCATTGGATGCACCTGGGGCCAGGCTATAAATAGACGCGTTACCAGCGTGTAGTCAGATATCTTTTTCTGAAGAGCAGTCCTGGGACATCCCAGTGCGGCAAAGAAGCGCAGCATCTCATTCCGCTTTTTTCAGGGAACAAGGGTTACACCACGTAACCCAAGACGTTCTCTTTACAAAAGTGCTGAGAAAAGCGCTTTGGGAACGAGAATACCCACGCCGCCGCACTGAGGCTGTCCGGACCCCTACGGTTGTGAAGTGTGCTCACAAGAACGCGAGAGGTCTCAGACATGAGCTTGAGATGTCGACTCAAGGACATAAGAGCATGAACATCCAAACTATAAAATCTTATGAATGTGTGCGGAGAGGACCAGCCTGCCGCATCACAAACTTGCTGCAGAGGGACACCTCTAGCCAAGGCTTTAGAGGAGGCGACCCCTCTGATAGAGTGATCCCTGATACCTACTGGCAAAGCATGACCACGCGCCTCGTAGGCCAGGGCAATAGCATCCCTCACCCAATGCGACATAGTCTGCTTGGTTGCGGCCGCCTTGGCAGACGAATAATTGCTCTGACTTACGCCACTTGCTAGTCCGGTGGACGTAAGTCTGAAGGGCACGGACTGGACAAAGTCTGTGAAGCCGTTCCTGCTCCAGCGTTACAAACGGCAGGGAGCAGAAGGCTTCAAGAGTGACAGGATGTAATGTTGAAAAAGGCACCTTAGGAAGGTAGTCAGGATGAGGGTGCAAAATTGCTTTAGCCATACCTGGGGCAAATTCTAAACAGGCCGGCAAAACTAATTAGTAAAACTAATTAATAGGATTGTTCCCGAAGCGCTTTTCTCAGCGCAGCAACCCGTTCCGCTTTTTTCAGGGATCAAGGGTTACACCACGTAACCTGAGACGTTCCTTCTAGGTCATGTGAACTGAACTAGTGTTTTAAGTCATTTATGAATAAACTGGACCTTTAAATTTTCATTTCATTTTTTTCTTTCTCAAAAACATGTTCCACAGTATTTCATTTAAGGCTTTTCTTTTATTTAAAACTTTATATCTGGCTACAGATAATCACTTCAGATTTTTTAAATTGGTCATAGTGGAGTGATATTAAATGAATAATATACATTATTTTATCCAATTAATTTCTCAATCACGTGGAATTGTAAAAGTCTCGTAATAATGTTTTAATGTGTGTATGAAGAACTTTGAAATTACACAGTTGTGCGCGATATGTGAAGACTCATTTATTTTCTCAAACAGAATAATACAGAAAATAATAAAAAGTGGAAACAGGAAGTTAGAGAAATAAAGGAACTGAATCATGTTGGTGATGGTTGTTGTCAATCACGAGAAGATGGGCGGGACTAACATTTAGAAACCCCTGATTGGCTGTTCTGTAGTTCGAAGAATGCTGAATGTGTCCAATGAAATCATTTCAGGGGTTTGCCCATAAAGACACACAATTACAGAGTGCGTTTTTGTCCCCTTTGGAATTAGCACAGACAAGCTTATAAATGCCCATGAATTTCAGTTTGCTGATAATAGTTTTATATAAAATATGCTGGAACCAGCGAAGTCCGCACCGAAGAAAGGATCCAAGAAGACCGTCACTAAAACCTCTGGTAAAGGAGGAACGAGGTGCTTTATACTTTCTTCATTCGTTTAAGAATTGTAACTTACCTTATCAACTGCATTCATTTCCTCTTCTCTCTCATCGCAAGGAAAGTGACAATTTGTTTAAATAACGTTTAAAAAACCTACAAATCCAGACAACAAGCTGTTATTCCTATTAGGAACCTGCCGGCAGAACATTATATCAACTTCATCACCACGTCCTGCTCGGTGTTCACATTGTTTTAGTCCAATAAACTACGAATCACTCCAGTTTTCCTGTAAATTTGAGAGAACACAAGCGCGAGCGGCTCTCGGAGGTGCAGACACGGAGATGAGCGGGTTGAGTCTATATGGTTCTCATGTGTGTTTCAGCTGTTCATTACTGAACTCAGACAGTGTGTGTGTGTGTGTGTGTGTGTGTGTGTGTGTGTGTGTGAGGTTACAGATCCGATCAGAGAGATGACAGAAACCGCCCCGAGAAGAAACCTGCAGCTAAACACAAGAAAACGGGCCCAAGTGTCGTGATCTCATCATCAAAACTGTGTCCGCATCCCAGGAGAGGAGCGGCATGTCTCTTGCTGCCGGTGGATCAGATGAGGAGAAGAAGAACTCCCGCTTCAAGATCGCCATCAAGAGTCTGGTGACTAAAGGGACTCTGATCCAGACCAAAGGAACCGGCGCCTCCCGATCAACAAAAATCAAGCCGAGGAATTGTCCAGACTTTGAAAACGCAATTATTCTCTCCAAAGTGGATACATTTGTAAACGCCGTGTTCGTGTTGTAGTGTGGACTGTGAATGCGGATATTTCTGAAATTGATGACGTATTTGTCGTCATGTGACGCAGTCATGCGATCTATTCAACCAAAACAATCAAGATGGCGGACGGGTTTTTATAACGGCGCTGTTGTACATGATACTCACTTTGATAGCGCTGTTAAAATAATAAATGTAATTTTTACTATCATCACATTGTGTTCCTCTTTAATTTGTGTAAAGACTGGAACATGAACATCTAAACACACACATGCAAATCATGTCGACTGAATCAGACACACATTATATTTTTAACAGGAAAGGGGCCCAGAGCAATATAAGGGGACCTGATGTTCCTCCCACACTGAAACTGCAGAAGAGAAACAGAGCAGATGTCAAACCACAACTATGAGCTCATCTCTTTTATTAAACCACTAAAACAAAAGTCATATAAAATAAATATATTAGATTTATAGCATGTATGTTTCATATTTATAGCATGTATAGCACATGGTTACTGGCTACAAAAATCCCATAATAACCAGGAAATAAATTGAGTTGGTGCATAACAGGGACATTTAATTATAAACAAGCCCAAAATACACAATTAACTTTTATTGTGTTGGATAAATTTTATGTCAACAATTCTTCTGCTCTGTTGAACATTTGACACATTTGGCTCTTCATTCAGTGGTGTGTTTCTACTAGGTCCTGTAGGTGAACGTTGGTTGCGTCCACTGATCTATATATATTATATATATAGATCAGTGGTTGCGTCACATTCGAGTGAATAGGCTTGTTTGAGATGAGCAAAATCTGCGCAGAACCGATCACCGGTGATCAGCGCGTAATGCATGCCGGTTAGAAATGTGTCCGAGAGCGGTCCGCCTTGCTCTGATGTCATGCTGACGTATGTCAAAAAACACTCGCGAGCGCAAGGCGCACGTGTCGGATTCTGCAGTCGCGCGCAGTTGCTCTCCACCGACTGCGCTGATCAAAAGCATGATGGGAAACGACTTGCTGACGACACAACTTAATGCTCATTGGCTGCGATTGTCAGCTGATATTTTTTTCCCTTAATTTTAAGAAGTCCATTACCTATAGCCTAATACTATTTACTTTTTCTATAGTACTTTATTAGTAATTAGTACATGTGCTTTATTTACCCTTTTATTTTTATTTTCTTGGTTTTAAGTCCTGTTTGTTGTAATTTTCTCTTTATTGTATTGTATGCTTGTGTTAATTTTGTACATTGACATTTTTGTACCACATTATTCCATTAAATAAATTAGTCAATCCATCAATACATGCATACACACATCTAATGTGACGGTTTTACAAAAGGCCTCATGTTTGTGTGTTTTTATCTGATATCTTTATCTGTATGTCTTATTCCTGGAGTGCAGTAAACAAAACTATGCATGCTAATTTCTTAATTTAGAACGTGTTTTTGTTTCATATTATTTTTGAATAATAATTTGCTGTACACACTTTTCCTAATCATTAAACATGAAATTCAAACTTACATTAAGGTGACAAACAATTGTGTAATATATTTATATAGAATATTTTTCATGTAAAAAGGGATAGTTCACCCAAATATTTGTTTTTTCTTTGGGTAAACTATCCCTTAAGTAGGATACACATCATTAGGTTAATCAGCTGTGCCATATCCCACTCTGAAATGTTTAACCCAAGTAGTTCTTATAATATACTTTGTGTCAAAAGTAATTATAAATGATTTGATTGATGAGTGAGTAATTGCTCAGTGACCCGTGATGACCCCACCCGCCCCGCCCCGCCCGCCCCGCCCGCCCTCCTTCCCTCTCACCCACCTTCCCCCATTCCGGTGTGTGTGTTGTGGTGTGACATGTTTGGTCATATCTGATGTTATATGTCTGCAGAGGTATCCGCCCCCACAACTGTGTATTTAAAAAGGATTTTAGGTTTGAAAAATGAGGTGTCAAGATAATGTATGGTTCATGATGAAATAATTCATTGTTGTAATCATTGAGATGTTTTTCAGAATCATGTTAAAGTAATGTGTGTGTGGGTCATTTGGATTTTATTATTATTATTGTAAATGTGTTTAAATGACATCTTTAATGAGTGTGTAATGCTTGGTGTCAAACATGGTACAAGTTTTTTATTAACAAAAGGATGAAAATGTGTTTTTCTAAAACAGTGGATATTGGATGAGTCAAAAAATTTTGTCTCAACTTTCAGAATCCCATATGGTCTAGAGGTTAGGATTCCTGGTTTTCACCCAGGCGGCCCGGGTTCGACCCCCCGGTATGGGGGGTGTTTGTTATGGTAATGACCTGAGCTCTGATCTACGCATAGCGGTTGTGAAAACAAAAAGACATTTCAGGGTCTCTGTAAGCATACTCGTTACAATGAAGTGGTCAACAAATATAATCTTTGATATTGGTTTAACAAAAACAATATTTCATTTAATTGTAGTTCTAACAACATGTGTTTCTAAACAGTGGATATTGACTGATCAAAATCAAAGGATGCTAGTCATTTTTAAAAATAATAAATAAACCGTTAGCAAAATGCATATGTGGTATTTTATCAATGGCCTTTTTTTTTTTTATAGATCAAATGTTCAGAAGACATTTACAAATGTTGAAAATAGTTTATCAGCCTTAATATTTGATATTAGATTAACAAACACAATAATTCATTTTAGCTGTAACACTAACAAGCGGTCTTACATTTTAAAAAACAAAATAATTTGTTTTATAAAATATATGTTTAACACAAAAATCTTACATTAGTTCTGCACAGTCCTTTCATGATCGCGGGCAAGCGATAATGGTTTAAGAACAGCGACAACTGCAAGACAGTTCTAAACGCTATGTTAATTTCATATCATCATTTCTCTTAGGAAATGTGTATGTGTTAGAAATTGCATTTTAACTGACAAAACATCTTGCTTTGTCACTACACGTGATTAGCGTTTGGTGATTTGGTAAATTATGTATAGAGGTTTGATAGATAGATAATCACGTACACATTGTGTCAAAATTGTTGATTCCACGAGCTGGGGGTAACTTTTTACCATCTGTGTTGTATGTGTGCGGAAATTGCATTTTAACTGACAAAACATCTTGCTTTGTCACTACAATTGATTACCGTTTGTTGATTTGGTAAATTACGCATAGCGATTTGATGGATAGATAATCACGTACACTGTGTGTCAAAATTGCGGGGGTCCGCGAGCGGGTGGGTATCTTTGTACGATTTGATTCAAGATGAGCGTCACAATGCTAATAAGCCCACACACACTGTGAAGAGACCAATTAGTGTACCCCTGCGCCGTCCTATTTAAAGGGTCATTATTTTTATATGATACTCATTTGAGCGTACAGTCGGAGAAGGCACCGGTTTTAATACCTGGTATTATTCTTAAAAATGTCGTTCATTTTCAGAAGTATGTATGATTGTACATTGATTGTTAAAAATATTTGTATCTTACGTTTAACTTACAGGTTTTTTATGTAATTCAGAACAGATTGACGAGGATGAAAATCTCAGCCGGATTGATCAGCTATGTAAGTTTAAGTAAAGATTTTTTTATGTATTTACATGTTAGATGTGTTTAGATATTATACGAATATATTTCTTTTTTTTTATTTTCAGTGACTGACCCATTAATTAATAATACATCGGATCAGAAAAAAAAAATCGACAACAGACCGGCTCTGAATGGTAAATATACCTTATTTGGTTGTTATATATCACTCACGCATTATTGGTAAAAACTAAAATGTATTTTCTGTGTCTGTAGATATTTCAAACACAAGCTTATTACAGCTTGTGACGCAAACGTGTTTTGTGACACCCCCACCAAAGCGCTCATTGTCTCTCAGTGCACGGAGGCGTGACAAGTCTGTGTGTCGGGCTCCGAGGAAATCTCGATTCAGTTGTAGCGAACTGGCAGAAGACTCCGGTACAACAGATATCTTTGGTAAAACAAAACCTACGACACTGTCAGGAGAATGGGGAAACGAACAAACACCGGCGCCTGAATTAGATTCATTGTTAAACATTTCCTCTGGTAAGTAACCTATTAATTTTACAATAACAAATGTTATAAATAAAAATGGTAATCATTCGCTAATACGCTCTGTTTTCATTTATTATATAGATCTGTACAACAACAGTTTGCAAATTACCGAAGATATCTTCGATAACACAGAGTTTGTGAGAAACTGGGACTCTGTCAGTCAATCTGACATAACTCCAGATAATGGAGATAATGCAGTATCAGCTTTTGATTTCCCTGAGGTTTCAGAAAACGTTGACATACAACCCATGATGCTAAATGTTGTGGCACAAGTCATTTCGGATTTTAACGGTGTGAATGATGCCATAGAACAACCAATGCTGATAAACGTTGTGGGAGATGCCATTTCGGATTTTAATGAAGTGATGGAACATATGGATGCCGATAATACCAACCAGGACTGTGTGGAGGAGACATTGATTGAAGTAGACGAAAATCTACCGGCAAATCAGCAGAACTTTTCTCAAGACTTATTGATGGAACTGCTTGAACAGATGCATATTATATCGGATAATGTCAAACGTCTTTGTGACTGCGTCCACACGATTATGACAAATTCTGAAGAACAAGGCAGCATCGGAAGAATTAACCACGAGCGGGTTGGATCTATTCAGGATGTGTTGGCTAAACAGTCGAAAAATCTACACAACTCATACAGAGAGACCCAACTCATGGTAAATCTTTTATCTAATATAAACAACGCTGTTACAGTCGGTAGAAAATAAGTAAATGTGACTATGAATGTTTTTGGATTATCTAGACGTGGTGCGATTTTTTGATAAGTAGAATTGTGTGATTGCTTGTATAATCACTGGAAAATGTTTTGAAAAATATTTTGCCAAGCTAAGCCTGTTACAGATGGTAGAAAATAAGTAAATGTTTTTATAATCGTTTTGGATTAATTAGATGATATGTGATTTTTTTCATAAGTAGAATTGTGTGTTTGGTTGTATAATCAACGGATAATAAATTGAAAAATATTTTGCCAAGATGTCTAGTAAACGATTACGTTCAGACGACGAATTGCATGACTGTCAACCAGATTTTGAACAAAACCCTTCAGCAAGAACTAGATTCGAACCTTTGTCAAATATCGAACAGCTACAAATCATAATTGATAAACAGACGGAGTTTTTCGATCCATCCTATTTTGATTTAAGTGCTAGATTAGAATCTATTATTCAAAAGCAGAGATGTTGTCTAAATTCATCTAATAGCGACAAAGATTCGGCACACGGATCAGCAATGTTTAATCTAAACGAGACAGTGCCACAAATATCAGACCTCACGCATTTTAATGTCTGCCAAAGATTAGAAGCAATGATAAAAAAGCATGATGTTGATAGCGGTGGTTCTAGTCTTTGTGAAAGATTAGAATCAATGATAAAAAAGCATGATGTTGATAACGGTGCTGGAGAAATTTTTGTTGAGTCATTACAGGATGGTGGTGCAAACATTAGTTCTGATGACACGAATTTGAGTTTAAGACAGAGTGATACTGATAGCAGTGGTTAGAAACGATTCTGATTTAGGCAAATACGTTATTACGCCAAGACCACGATTTAATGGTGTAGAAATACAGAGATCTCTAAATCTAAGAGACTTAGACTCTACAGATTTTGCTGCATACAGTACATCTGTGCACGCGGTGTTATCAGAGATTGTGACAGTGTCCAGGCAAATGGGGGGTGAAAATTGTTTTATTAATATTTCACTAAGGGGCCCCAGTCTGAAATCTGATGTAAACTGTGTATTATCGCCTAACAATTCCTACAACGAAAGCATTTTCGTAGACCAATTTGAAAAAATTATGCAGAGCAATACGAATGTGTTAAGCGACGAATGTCTGCAGTTACACGCGTCCATAGTCAGAAATAGGAACGGGGGCATACGACGGAAGTTGGTTGATATCGCATATGATGATGTCATTAAAAGGAAACGAATGCATTTATTCTGTCCTGTCAATACATCAAACAATTTGTGTTTTGCAATATGTCTTGCATATTTTATTGACCCGCAGCTTTCAAATGCCGATTTAGAAAGACGGGGTGCAATCATTCAATCTACTGCAGGTTTCACACCTCAGGTCAAAATAGGACTAGAACACATTGAGCGATTTGAACAGGCATTAGGCATAAAAATTGTTGTCTTTTACAGGTCTAGCGAAGGAAAGTTAGAAAAATATAAAACTTCTGATGAGCCACACACCAAAACCGTCTATATTTATGTTCAGGATGAACATTATTACATGATAAAGAATCTGAAAGCATTTATAGGTTCTGCATATGTGTGCGATTTCTGCTACACAGGATATGCGAGCAGACAAAATCATGATTGCAAATATGTATGCTCTGTATGTTGTGACCCCCAATGCTTCAAACATCCTAAAAGAACAATACATTGTCAGGATTGTTTACGCTATTGCAGATCTAGCTACTGTTTCAAGGCCCATAAAATAGTCCCCACTACTTCTGATAATTGTGGTAGATCACCTTGTGATACTACAAAATATTGCCCTAAATGCGGTAATCGGTACTACATTGCCAAAACCCAAAAACCTCATAAATGCCCAAATGATAAATGTATACATTGTGGTGATGATATAAGCATCGGAGGGGAACATCAGTGTTTCATACAGCCTACCAGACCCAAGGAATATACAGATCATTACATTTTCTATGATTTTGAAACACGATGTGATCACGGAAAGCATGTTGGTAATTACGTATGTGCCATGACTTTTGCTGGTGAGACATTTGAATTTGGAGGCGAGGATTGTGTGAGACAACTCATATGTAGGTTTAGACAACCGAGATACAAAAATTACACGTGGATAGCGCACAATGCGAGTGGATTCGACAACTATTTAATTCTGGAGTATTTTTGCAATGCAGGACTCAAACTTAACATAGTAATGCAAGGGTGTAGAACCATATGCATGTATGATGAGGCTTTTAGTCAGCGTTTTATCGATTCTTACTCATTCCTACACATGGCTCTGTCTAAGATGCCATCTGCGTTGAATTTGCAAAATAAAGAAAAGGGGTTCTTTCCACACTATTTCAACAGATTGGAGAATCAGACTTATATAGGTCCATACCCCGCGAAAAACTACTACGGATACAAGACCATGACAGATAGTACCAGGACAAAATTTGATCAGTGGTACGAAACAACCAATGGTGAAGTCTTTGATTTCAGAAAAGAGATTGGTCTCTACTGCATGAATGATGTCGTTTTATTACGTGAAGCATGTATTAAATTTAGGGATGAATTCTTGCGATGCACACAGATAGATCCTTTCAGCTACGTGACTCTTGCTAGTTGCTGTATGGGTACTTTCAAGACGCAGTTTCTCTCCAGAAATACACTGGCTCTGACACATAATAATGCATACGTCAATCAGTAGTCGTTCTCTAACGTATCTATTGAATGGCTCGAGTATGTGAAAAATACCCGCGATGTAGACCTTCATCACGCCCTAAATCATGGTGAAGTGAAATTTGGCAGTTACTTTGTTGATGGTTATTACGAAAAAGATGGTGTACGACGAGCTCTAGAATTTGCTGGGTGTTTTCATCATGGTCACGAATGTCGCTACAGACCTGACTATGTAAACCCCCTGTCAAAAGTCCCCTTTGGAGTGCTCAGGAGACAGTTTAATGAAAAGATTGGTGTTTTGCAGAATGCATACTGTTTACACGTTGAGGTGATGTATGAATGTGTATGGAAACAACTTAAGCAAACTGACCCTCATGTAATTGCGTTTATGACAACTTATTCGGTTCCTGAGAGACTGAAACCACGTGATGCACTCTTTGGGGGTCGTACAAATGCTTACAAGTTGTATCACAAGACAACAGAAAATGAGAAGATCAGATATGTTGATTTCACGAGTCTTTATCCTTACTGTCAGGCTCGAAAAAGCTACCCAGTTGGTCATCCTGAAATAATATTCAAGGATTTTGAACCCCTTGAAAATTATTACGGGCTTATTAAAGCCACAATGTTACCCCCCCCGAAAATTGCTTCATCCTGTACTGCCTTATAGATGCGCTGGGAAACTCATGTTTCCACTATGCAGAACATGCGCTGAGAAACAAATCAATACTTCACCTTGTACACACACAGATGATGATAGGTCTATCTCAGGTTGTTGGGTGAGCATTGAATTGTTAAAAGCGATTGAGAAAGGGTATGTTGTAATCGAAGTTTCAGAGGTATGGCATTTTGCAGAGAAATCGGAAACATTGTTTTCCGACTATGTAAAGACCTTTCTGAAATTTAAACAGGAAGCCTCACCCCTTTCATGTAGTCACCGAGTCAGACAAAAAAGACTATATCGATGATTACTTTAAAAAAGAGCAGATTCAACTCGATCCTGCAAAGATCTGTCACAACCCTGCTCAGAGATCAATCAACAAATTGTTGTTGAATAGTCTGTGGGGTCGTTTTTCAATGAGAGAAAATCTACCCACTTCTAAGCTTTTGAAAGACCCAGAAGACTTTGCACACATTATATTTGGATGTCAGTACGATGTTAAATATTTCACATTTGTGTCTGACGATATTGCCCTCGTGCAATATCGTCATGATGATGGTGCCATGTACACCACAAAGGATGTGAACATATTTCTGGGGGCCTTTACAACAGCACACGCTCGGTTAGAATTGTATAATCTTATGGATAAACTGGGGGACAGATTGTTGTATAGCGACACAGACAGCGTTATATTTATCTCTAGAGACGGCGACTGGAACCCGACTCTTGGTCCATATTTAGGCGATCTGACGGATGAAATTGGCAATGATGATCATATCATAGAATTTTGTTCAGGAGGTCCTAAAACATACGGATATCGCACTGCAAAAGGTAAAGTGTCTATGAAAGCAAAGGGTATAACGTTGAATGCCGAAAATGCCATGGCCATTAGATTAGACACTTTGATCGGTCTTGTTGACAGTTATGTAAAATCGCACGACACCAGACACATACTAGCACATACTGACAACATTGTGAGGAATAAAAAGAACTTCACTTTGCAAAACAAGTCAGTTGTTAAAAAGTTTCAAGTGGTGTATAATAAAAGACAACTCTTCCCTGATTATACAACATCTACCATATGGCTACTAATCATTATTTAAACCATCACAGTGTACGTGAGGTTGATGGTTTTGATTTTAGACTTCAACATCCTTTTTCATGTGTAATAAGTGGACCTTCAAATTCTGGAAAGTCTTATTTTGTAAAAATGTTGTTGGAAAATGCTGTAAATATGATTTCTAAAAAGATTGAAAACATTGTGTACATTTATGATTGCTGGCAACCTATGTATGATGAACTGTATAAATTGTATAACATTAAATTTGTGGAAGGAATACCGCAATCTCTGAATGATGATGTTTTATTACCTGTCAATAAAACAAATCTGTTGATAATTGACGACATGATGAAGGAGGCCAGTGGAAACTCTGAAGTGGAAAAGTTATTCACTCAATATGTCCATCATAGAAATCTCAGTGCCATTTATATTGTTCAGAATTTATTTTTCCAAGGTAAATCCAGCAGAACCATCAGTTTGAATACAAATTATTTAATATTGTTTAAGAACCCCCGTGATAACAATCAGATAAATGTGTTGGGTAAACAAATGTACCCCGGAAATACAAAATATTTTATGGAGTGCTACCAAGATGCTACCAACCAACCTTTTGGATATCTCATGATCGACTATAAACCAAAAACCCCTGAACATTATCGTCTCAGAACGGGTTTACTTTCAAACCAGCCAGTAGTTTACGTTCAAAAAAGAAAACAGTGATTTTGGTAAAATGTCTGCTAGACTATCTAGAAACCTACCCCTGTTAAAAATGCTATTTAAAGCAACACCGATGCAAAGGCGGCTTATTATACGATCAGCCTCTGACGAGCTCATTTTAACATTGTGTGAGATTGCTTTTAATGTTCTCTATGGTACAATCCCACTAACGAAACAACAACACAAACGGTTGAAGCGGAGAAAGACTGAAATTAAATACATAGCCAATAAACAGATTAATGTTTCCAGAAAAAAGCGCTTGATCAATCAAAGAGGTGGATTTATCCTCCCCCTCCTAAGCATAGCAGTTCCATTTATTACAAGTCTGCTAACTGCTAGACAGGGTTGAAGATGGAGTATGCTGAGAAGTTGTTTTTAGTATCTCAAAATCAAATAGATAAACTGAAGATGTCCAATAACCGAGAATCTATTCAACAAACCGTGGAAGACGACCTGGATGCAGCTATAAGAAATATTTTGAATAAAGACAATTTGGACATGCACCAGAAGGCTAAGCTTTACACCTCGACTTTACAAAGATTTTTAACGGTTGTTAAACAGGGTGATCGAGATAGTAACACATTAACGCTTGCATTACCATCCTCCGATGAGTCTCACAAAGAACAATCTGTTAACCATGTTGAAGATATTATAGCTGATGTGATGAAAAATGTACCCATGAGAAGTGTGAAAAATGCAAGATATATCATGGATAAAATATCTAAAGCCAAAGAAATGGTATCTTGGAATGATTCGGGAGAGTTTGTATTTAAAGGTATTACTATACAGGGGTCGCACATGCTGGATCTTGTGAAGAGCATTACAGCTCCACATAATATTAGGGATGACCGTAGACCTCATGGATGGACTGAGTTTTTGCAGGCAGTTGCTACTTTAAACATACCCTATTCAACAATACCAAACCATACGGTTAGACGTGTAATAAGTTCATTTAAAAACAAACAGGTTACGTCGCCCTCTACGGGTCAAAGAACGTATTTAAGTACACCTTCTTCTAAGGATTCAGACGCGTCAGAGCTTAAATCACCGTCTCATGACCAAAACGTGTGGCTGTCATTTTGATATTGTATAATTGTGTATTCATTTTGTACAAATTAATTATCTGTTGTTCAATAAAGCTACGACAATGATACATTTGACATTGTGGTGTTTTTATTTGATTAGAAATAAACATTTACAAATTATGTATTTAACATAAATGTTTCACCCATCTGCACACATTGCATACACTTAAATGTAGTACTATTACAATGAGTTATCCTTAGTTTTTTTTACAAATTGTGATACATATTCATCATTTTTAATTAAATCATCGGTATAAAGCATCATAACATCATCATAAGCACAACCACGAATCATATGATAAAGAAAGAAAACACAATGATGACCGCATGTGTCAGACATAAAATGTTGAACTTGTTTAGTTGAATATTGAACAATTGCTGAATTCGTTTTTAAAAAGTCAGTGATTGATGCAGGAAAACGAATAAAATCAGGTCTATTACCGAAACTGTCAAAGAAAAATGCTGAACCATCCTTATTTATGTAAATTGCTAACCAGTGTTCACCGGGGAGATGTGCAGGGTCTGTGTTGATTATGGCTGACGTAGGTAATATTCTTAAGGGGTCCTTCGGTAAATGATCGTATGGTAACACTCCAAGAAAATGCGTGTTTTGTGTGATTCTGTCTATAGCCGCTGTAAGTTGTATGGTATTCATGTTTTCAATTAATAGTAGTAAACAAGCACCTGTCTTCGGTTAGAAACTTCAATGATGTTGTCAAAAACAGCATAAACAATCAGATTAATGGTTCTTGGAAGCGGTTGTCTGAAACGTACTTCCAGTCTGATATTCCCAGACTTAACAAGTGAGATGTGTTGACCACATTCTTCGTCTGGAGTGAGGTTAAAACCATAAAGTGTATAACCCTGCAGAAAATCCTCTCTGTCGATTACCAATGCTTGGTTTTTTAGATGTCTTCCAGACGAAAGTGCAAGTTGATAAAATTCTCGCACTGCACTTCCTGCTCCAAAGTCAGGTTGCAATGGTTTGGCGGGGTGTTGCTGACCATCCACATAAACGGCTAGAAACTCCAGATCGTAATGCTTGAATGCAAAAGGATTTTTAGCGTATGACCCGGTAAAAGCATCATTATCGACCATTCCCAATATAATAGATTTAGGCAGTGTGCCTAAAAACAGATTTTCCTGATTTGATACGCGGCCTCCAGCTGGTATGGAGAAATTTTTTAGGCAGACCCTATCAATGGGGTATTTGGCAGTGGTTGAGAGTAGTGCTTGAGCGTGCCCCAGTCTCACTCCTGGTGATACAGATACTTTTTTAACAAACAGGGATGCTGACAAAATGCGTAGTTTGTATGCTATAGCATCACTCCTCATTAGACAAAACTCATCTTTACCTCTTGTCAGACGGATTTTAATGTCAACCCCATTAAGCATTAGTTTTTCTTGAAAGAAAATATCACTGTGTATTGGTGATAAAAGCTCAACTACAGCACTTTCGTTGCTAAAGGCAGCCCTCTTTGTCAGACCAATGTTAGCCCCTGCCGGATCGCCTGCATCCATATGTCCGGCAGAATCTTTGTAAAATAAACCTGCCGAGAAAACACTTTCCAATGTATCTTTACCATAGTTTAAAAGGCATTCTATAATACATCGATAGGGGTAAGTGTTTGTGCTCTGGGAAATTAACCTATCGCCAAGCGATACATCAACCTGTGAAAAAATTGTGTTTCCTGGATAATTGACCAATCCAACAGGAGCCCCATCTGCGATATCTGAACCGTCCGGATTTTTGATTTTAACACGCATGTAAAGCAATGTATTATTCAAATCTATATAATCTTCACCATTCCCCGCTATGAAAAATTCCAATGGAGCACTGTCCGATATTGCTGATAGCGGTGGGATTTCAACGTATGTGTTTTTTTCAATAGCCGTCTGAGTCATTGGTACTGTAAACAGATCCAGTTCGGATTTAATACACTCTTCGGACATGGTGTGTAGTAGTGCCATGGTTTAGAATATAGTTTTAACAGATGAAATGCGCTTCACAGCTCTCTTTCGTTTTCGTTTCCTAACTGCGGGTTTCTTGGGTTGTTTCCTGGTTTTCTTTACCGTCTGACCACGCCACACCCTCCTCATTCCAGGTGGTTTAGACATTCGTTTACGTGACATAACCATTAACCCAGAACCGTCTTGAGATTTATCATTATTATTATTAAAGGAATGTGTCATGGCTTTGGTAACAACATCGCTGACTATGTTTTTAGCAGCGCTTTTAAGATGCGGTTTGGCTATGCTGAACCCTCTTTTTAACAACGGAAGAGCCATTCGAAACAAACCCCTGAAAAGCCCTCCAAGCCCCGCCCCGTACATCACCCCTCCCCCGGCAAAGCCCGGCATTCCACTGCCGGCTTGTGATTTATAATAGTTTACATAATGAGTGGGGTCCATATGGTACGGATTATAATACACCATTTTTAAAGGATCGGTTGTTTCACAGGCCTAAAGTGTAGTTTAACGACGACTTTGCCGTAAGAAAATGGCACTTCCCTGTTTCTGTCGTCTTTGAGTTCAATACAAATCTCTCCAATATAATTTTTATTCACTGACACGTAGTGCACTCTGTCGTATGCAACACTGACAATTTCACGATTCGATCCGGTTATATGTACACATCTCAAAAGTGGGGCATGTGCATCACCCACGGATTGATATTCAATAACGTCCGTGTACAGGTACATGGTGTAAAACCCTCCGTTTATGTCTGCTTGGTGTGGCGTGTACACTGGCGTAAAACCGGTTTCAATGCCGTCATTCTCACCATGTTCATTTACAGACGACAAATGTTTCTTCGGTATCATACCCAAAATAATGGCTAGTTTACCGTTGAATGTTAAGGAACTTCCTGGTGCCGCCATCATGAACACTTTGTTTTTCACATGATCGTAGTCAAGACGTACATACCGAGGTAGCAAAGCATTTATTTCCTTAATTACAAACAAAACATCGTCATAATAACCGCTTTTCAGTTTTATCTTCACATGATGGATGACTCCATCGATAATCTCTCTGTATTGGATTTTCGCATCATCATCTGTAATAGAGTACCATGATCTAGGGTATTCAATTTCAGCAACACCCACCTCCCAATGACCTTTTAAGTTTATAGGTTTGGCTAATCTTGTTCTGTAATTTGAAATTCGGTTTTCGGGGTAAAGATCTAATGAAGCATTGCATGGCAGTGTAACATAAAACCCTGCTTCATCCATGAC
>NC_068276.1:65817292-65876546 GCF_025860055.1 Xyrauchen texanus | reverse complement strand
CGTTTACTGAAGAAATGAATTCAGGTGACAACTGTTTTATTTTTATATGGTTTAAGAGGTTTGTAGATCCACAACATCTTTTTCATTAACCCAACTGTCAAACTTCGGAGGCCACCCCACCCAACGTACGAGCACCATGGATCTTTTACCATGCGTCTTCTTGTCTAATATCTTTTCCACTTTAAAAGCTTTGTCCTTATCCACAATAATTTTTTGTAACTCCTCTTCATAAAATGATCCATCGATAACGTCGTTATCATAATCAGATAGTTTGTAGACTGGTGGTTGTCGTGGTATACATTCGGTTATAGTGAAGAACTCATCTGTGTAGTTTTGTTCATAACCTTTGGTAAAAGGACCCCTCATCTTTGATATTCTAACCACATCACCTATTTTGAATTTAAATACAGGTGACTTCTTACGTACGTTACCATACAAAATGTCATAGACAACCGCTTCATTTTCTTTGTTGACATCTACAGGTCTCATTTTAATACTTCTGTGATAGCTACTGTTGTATCCTTGAATAATGTCTTGTAAAACATTGATGTAGTGTTTAGAGTTTATAGCGGTTAAATAGCGCCACATCCGGCCTTTTAATGTTCTATTAAAGCGTTCAATAACACTTGCTTTCAATTCGCTCCCCGTGCTGAAATGATAAATGCTATGCTTTTTAGTTAGCTGTTGGAAATGTTTGTTAAAAAATTCCTTGCCCTTGTCAGTCTGAATTTTCTGTGGAATTCTACCCTCTTGTAGTATTGAATTAAATGCATTGGTCACAGCCAGTCCAGTCTTGTTCTTTATACAACGTACCCATGCATATTTGCTAAACACATCTATACAAGTAAGCAGAAATTTAGTATTGTCATTTTCCGTAGAATACATTGACATATCTACCAGATCCATTTGAAATTGTGTATCAATACCATAAACAATGACCCTATTCCTTTTAAAATGATGCCGTAATGGTTTGTGGAGCGTATACGCATCTTGACTGGATAACCATTCTGAAACCTCTTTATTACTTAGCAAATCACCACTTTCCTCTAATACACCACGTTTTAATCTATTCATCCCTCCTAAAGAACCGGGGTTTGATGGTGTGTAGTACACCTTATGCAATTGGTCAGTCATGTTATCAATGCAGACACCACAAAAATAATGAAACAAACCTTCTATAAACATATCCTTTTATTTTAAAATCAGGGGTAATCACACACTACATGAATATATAGTTGAAATAGAAACAGCAACATCAACCAATGTCTAGGTATTGTAGGAAATTAACACATGCCTCAAAATTTTTGTCAAGCAAGTAAATAACCAGAGTATCAACAACTTCAAAGACATAGCTATCACTCTGATCGTTTCTTGACAATAACATCACACACATATCAGTTACATATGTACATAGACACACTATATCAGCAGTTTTACAGACATTGTCATGTTCAAACAATGATTTTAGAAAGTTTTTAAGCAAAACACAGGGTGAATCATTCTGGCACATATAGAGTTGTATCAATTCATTCCAGTCACTTGATAGGCCTCTGACTATGTCCATGTGTTTCATTAGACAAGTCAACCGTTTTTTAATACGGGGGTCAATTACAACCTTGTTTTCTCCATAATGTTCGTCATTAATTATCTTATACAGCATGTTGGTTATTTCACGGTGAAGTCTACGTCTCAGAATAAATTTGAGCACCCCCGTAACCCCCCAACAGTTACCCATGTTAGCGTTAGTGTTCAAAATAATGATCCAACCGAACAACCTTTCCAACCGTCAACCGCGTCATAGACAGCCTGTTCACAGCTATCATCCACCAGCTTCTCGCGGAGTTCACGCAGTCTCTGTAGAATGTGGGGCTCCTCTCTTAGATCATACAACACGCTTTCGACAACTCCATGGATTCTCTGAGGGTGTGGTGTCAATCCAAAGGGTTTTAAAGCATTACCGATGATTTCGTTTAACACAGGTTTAAACAGTTTACTGGAAAAGTCTTCAAAATGTGCTTAAAAGAAGTACTTGTCAGGATCAAACAAACAACTGTGCTGGATCTGACTCGGGTGGTTCACTTCACAACCGTAGCACAACTCTTTTAACTTTACGTCGAGGAGATAATCCAGAATGACTGCTATGACTGCTTTTATGAAATTGAACCCCTTTACACCAATAACACCATCCGTGTCATCAACGCCCTTAAGACCCGGTGCATCCGGAAGTGGACTTCCTAATCCATGAGTTGAAATGAACGTTAGATTGCTGTAGCCAAGATCCATGCAAAACTTGTCGAGCCAGTGCTTGATGTCAGGGGTCTCTACAGGCGTATCAATCCGTGTTGAAGTAGACGCATCATGGGTTGGTGATGAAGTTGCCGGGGCATCGAGCGATGTGCTGGGTTCAGGGAGATCTGTAGTAGTAAAGTCTTGAGACATGTTGGTTTGAATGTTGGTTTGAAATGTGGTCAGTCACCACCAGCCTATAAGGGTCTATAGGCGGTGGGCGGTGTTACACTGTCACTCCTACAAACTCCCCCCACACTTTTCATGGTCAAACAGCCTGACCTTAATTGCATTGAGTTGGTCATTTACATCAATACATTTAAACAGTTTGTCTATCTTTGAAAAAACATCATTCAATATAGGAACATCATTCCACTGAAACAAAAAATTCGTTTGGAAACATTCATTGCACTCTGTCTCTGGGAAAGGACAACCTCCGTCACCGAGGACCATTTTGTACTCGCTGGTAAGTATGTAGACATGGTCACCCACCCTCTTGATAGCATGGTTACCAAACACATGATCTCTTGGAAATGATTCTGGAGATACGCCATTATTCACACAACTCCAAACATGATTGTAAAATACACCCCAGTCCTCTTCAGTGAAATACAAACAACGGTGTTCATCCAATGCAACATCCCTGCTGGATAACTTAACAGTACGAGCTGTTCTGTCAAAGTCGTACACACACAACTGCGCGTTGTTTAGTTGAAATTCGCGTCTCACATCTCCTAACGGTTCATGGAGATACTTGTTCTTGCAGGGGCCATTACATTTCCTCGGAGCCCAATATATCTTAGTAAGCGTTTTTACACCATTTAACAGAGTGTTTTTAGGAGTGGAGGGAGCAGCCATTGCTCAAGAGGAAAACACAAAATACTTGCTGAATAAATGCAATGAACAAACCTAAAATCCTTTTTAAATACACAGTTGTGGGGGCGGATACCTCTGCAGACATATAACATCAGATATGACCAAACATGTCACACCACAACACACACACCGGAATGGGGGAAGGTGGGTGAGAGGGAAGGAGGGCGGGCGGGGCGGGTGGGGCGGGTGGTGTCATCACGGGTCACTGAGCAATTACTCACTCATCAATCAAATCATTTATAATTACTTTTGACACAAAGTATATTATAAGAACTACTAACCCATAATTAGGGATAACAATGTAAATTTAGTGCAGCATCTGTATTCTCATCATTTCTCATTATGGCTTTGATTATAAAAGGCACCCACAAAGTTAACAATTGTAGCAAGATGGAGAATGTGTTATTAACACTATCAGACTCCCAGGGAGCAATAACATTAACAGTAAGCAAAGAAATTGCTGAGACAATAAAGAATGGTGAGTTAAAAAAATAAATACAAATGTGGATGCTTGATGATGGAATTAATTTTATTTTATTGATTGAAATTCCTTTTTACAGATAAAAAATATGCAGCATATATAATGCAACAAGTGAGAAATGCAGAACAGAAACAAGGTAAGGCATTTTTTAACCATAATAACATTTAAAATGATCATGGGGATTTTTTATTATTTTTTACACGACATAAGTTTCATTAGATGCAAGTTGCAACATACCACTCTAGACCAGACATATTTATATCCCTACCATTTACTGAATAAACCATTTTAAGTAATGAGCACTGTTCACCTTCGGTGATTCTCCACATCATAACCATCTTCGTGTAAAAACAGTGGTATTTCAATTGCATCCACTTCGTCTGCGATAAAGAACGCGAACGCGATCTCTTCCATTGCTGACGTTTGCAGTCCACAACCAGGCCCGCCCACAGAAATGACTGGGCCCCTGAAAAGGTCCAGTGAATGGGCCCTCCCCAAATCTAACTGTGTCTAAGGCAGGCAAAGGCGTTTGTTTCCAAAACGAGTTTGCACGCCACTGCGCAATACACACAAACTACCGCGTGATGGCAGGTTCATAAACTGTGAACAATGGTAGCTTATTGTATAAATTAATATGTCCAAAAAAACGATGATGTCATACTTTGTAGTAGTGCTATCATGGCGTAATAATCTGTTTGGTTGTAAAATGTATTACCTGAATGAAATGAGATCGATTGTATCGTCCTGTGGAATCATTAATTCACAGACAGCATGTTCAATTAATAAAGATCTTCATCGCTGACGCTGGCAAAAAATGTGATGCATTTGAAAATTTGCTCTCACTTGACTGTACTGTAACGTTAGGTCCACGGCCAATTCATCCAACGCATGTTCTCAAATCTTCCTGTTAGACGACTTCGAGTCGAGTGTGAATTGAAAGCGCTTCAGACGATTCAGTGCGCGAGGAACTGAACAGATCATTCAAACTGATTCGCGAACCGATTTAGACAGATCTGCCAACTTGTTTGATGAAGTCTTTGAACAGAATCGACTCAAAAGAGTGATTCATTTGTGAATTGAGAGTCGCTCATGCCCAGAAAAAAATACAGCTCGCTTGGAATAAACTCATTAAAATTTTCCCCAAAAATCCTCAAGTAAATGTAGGCCTACTTTGTTACTACCCACCTCTGGTTAAATGCAGAACATCTTCGCAATTGGTGGTGGCTCTCTCGCTAATAGCCTCCTGGCTATCGTTAGCCTGACTGGGAGCACTGACAGGTTTCTGAGCTGACTGAAAAAAGTTGGTCAGTCGAATTTTGTTTGGGTCTAAAGCCCTTGCCAGCTCCCTCTTCTTCTTCTCCTTTCTCTTCTGGCACCCTGATTTATTAGCTGGCCCTGGCATACCAACTAAATGTACTACAATATTAAGTTAATTATTTTGTTCTTGTCACTTTTCTGCTGACCGCAAACTGGCCTAAGCACTGGCGGATTTGACGTTACGTTACGTTTAAAAAAAAAATAGCCTGCTCAGACCATTTTCAGGAGAGGGGTGTTTCATTATGACACTGGCTACATTTTACTCAAGCAGCATTAAATAAAATGCATTTTCAACAATTAATGGTGCTTTTTTGGTTCAACATAAAATATGGTAACCTGATATTTAGGATGAACATAATTATTGCTGGACTGCATGGGCCCCCCCCTAGCGGCTGGGCCCCAGAAAACGTTCCCCTTTATCCCCCCTTATGGACGGCCCTGTCCACAACACAGAGATTCAGGAAGTGTCCGGCTTGCCTGCACTTTTTTCACTCCTCCCCTCACTGCAGCCGCCTACTCTCACCTACATTTCAGGCGAGGCAAGGCGCATCTCAAACAAGCCTAATGTTTCTGTAGTATGGAACGCCAGGCAGTTCAAATATACACGAATTTTAACACGTAGACAACGCGTAGACAACACGTCAACAACACGTTGTTTGCACGTTGTTAACGTGTTGTCGACGCGTTGTCTACGCGTTGTTTACGTGTTGTTAACGTGTTGTTTACGTGTTGTTAACGCGTTGACAACGTGTTGTTAATGCGTTAACAACGCGTAAACAACGTGTTGATTTCATGTGATTCTGAGCCATTTGGCCACTTGTCCAGTTTGAAGGGGTGAGTGTTGCACTTTTCCATTGGCTGCTGAGTAGTAGGGTTAAACCATTTCTGTAAGCCTGGGGGGTTTGCCTGCCACTATTTAACATACTAAGGATCCTCTAATTTCTTGGTCCTTTTCTTCCTTTTGTGTGTAGCCTATACAAATGTAATATTTGGATTGCAGTTTTAGGACTTAAAATAAATTATTATTATTATTTTCATCAAGATAAATTGCCCCCTTTTGCTCCTTTACTGCCTATTTTGGTAAACAAACACATTAGAGGGAATTCATGCTTTTTACACCATTCATCAACTTTAGTTTTATATCTTAAAAATCATTAACAGATGTGCTGGGAAAAACTAACAGCAGTGGTACTCATTTAATGTTGGTGTAGGATACAGACCATTGTAATAAATACTGTATATGTCTTTTGAAAACAACATGAAACTTTTTCAGCATTTTAGTTTAATGCTTTGACCAGCAGAGGCACTAATTATGGGGCTTGTTAAAACCTAAACGGACATCTTTTTGTTTAGACATTAAGCACTCAGACATATGTACACAGGTGATATTACCCATTTTGATGAAATGTACAGCCTTCCAAAGACTGTCAGGATTAGAATGAAAGTTTGTAATTAGGTCAGATAGTAACTGATTTGACTTTCCTGACAGCAGATGTACACTACTGTGCCAAACTCCTAGGTCATCCTTAAAATAATTATTAAAGCCTAAAACCTGAGAAGTAAGTGTTTAGCCAGTTTATTATTCCCATCTTTTAGAGGAGCTAAAATATTCTGTTTAGAACCTGCCTTAATGTTAGGCCTGCACCAGCTTGTTGCATAAGTTAGGACCTCGTCTATAGACAAAGAGGGGAGGATCCTTAAAATGCTGGGTATGCTAATGCTTATGCCGGATCAGAGGCCAAAATAGGCCAGTGTTTAAGAATAGTGTTCTGACAGAGTAAATTTTACTCTATTTGACACTTTTTTGTAAAAGATCAAACTAGAATGTAAATGCACCTTGGTAAGCCTCATCAACACGCTATAAAGAGTAGGCCCTGTCCCGAAAGCTTTTTTTTAATTGCAGCAGCTTTATCAATTAGTTCCTCATTAGAATGACATCTGAGCTCTTGGGTAAACCGTATTCCAGAGCTCGATGAGCACTGCTGGCAAGGCAGATTGTAGTCTTATCTGTTTATTTTTGATATAAGGCTGCCACTGCATAATTCGATTCACATATCCAAAAAAGACAAACGTTTATGATCATATTCAACTGAGAACGTAAGGTCAGGAGGTGTTATTCTATGAAACGGCTGCCATTTGTGTCCGCAACGTTTGATGAGATACATAAGGCACAAAAAATGTCCCAAAGTGTGTTTCCAAAGCTTAAAGTTATTAAATGATGTGTTCTTGTTAACATATGATAAAAAATACTATTCTTAAAGAGTAACATACTATTTTAATCATTTTTCATTAGCACATAGCAATTTCACATGTCCGTGTTGACCAACATGACACTTGCATCTAAAATATCACCAAATAAGTTATTATTTTTTTTCAAACATTTATTATTTTTAGGATTTTATGTGTGTCCCTGTATATATAAGATATAATTATTCAAAATAAATTTTATTTTTTGGTAAATATTGACTTACCACCCCGTCACACTAACTTGTTTTATCTATAAATAATGTACCGTTGCTTTAAATGACATAATTTGAGCCTTGTAGCCACCACAAACAAAAGCAGGCAAGTACTGAAATTCTTTTACTTTGTTTATTTGTTGCTTTTTCATGTTAGGCAGGTTCCCTCAAGCTCAAACCAACCACCCCGTCATGCAAAATAGATAGGGAAAACTGTTTTTTATTACATTTTTTACATTATTAATGCAAAGAAAATGATATTATAATATTTTAGATTGAATGCATTTATTCTATGTGAGGAATTTGACCACATGTGAGATCTGCAGCCATTCTGGGATGAAATTGACCACCCCATCACATGTTTTTTTGTGACGTGGTGGTAAGGGATGTGATGGGGTGATTCTGCTTCCTGTTTGAATGTGAGGATGTGTGAAATCAAGGATTCTAATATAGGCTAATCCATTTATTTTCTGTTAACTTAACCCTGTTTGGTTCACTCACTCACACACTCATCATTTACTATATCTTTCAGTCACTCATCACTCACTCACTCACTATATCTTTCAGTCAGTGTCTCACTCACTCACTCACTCACTATATCTTTCAGTCAGTCTCTCACTCACTCACTCACTCACTCACTCACTCACTATATCTTTCAGTCAGTGTCTCACTCACTCACTCACTCACTATATCTTTCAGTCAGTCTCTCACTCACTCACTCACTCACTCACTCACTCACTCACTATATCTTTCAGTCAGTCTCTCACTCACTCACTCACTCACTATATCTTTCACTCACTCACTATATATTTCACTCACTCACTCACTCACTATATCTTTCAGTCACTCATCACTCACTCACTCACTATATCTTTCAGTCAGTCTCTCACTCACTCACTCACTCACTCACTATATCTTTCAGTCAGTGTCTCACTCACTCACTCACTCACTATATCTTTCAGTCAGTGTCTCACTCACTCACTCACTCACTATATCTTTCAGTCAGTGTCTCACTCACTCACTCACTCACTATATCTTTCAGTCAGTGTCTCACTCACTCACTCACTCACTCACTATATCTTTCAGTCAGTGTCTCACTCACTCACTCACTCACTCACTCACTCACTCACTATATCTTTCAGTCAGTGTCTCACTCACTCACTCACTCACTATATCTTTCAGTCAGTGTCTCACTCACTCACTCACTCACTATATCTTTCAGTCAGTCTCTCACTCACTCACTCACTCACTATATCTTTCAGTCAGTGTCTCACTCACTCACTCACTCACTATATCTTTCAGTCAGTGTCTCACTCACTCACTCACTCACTATATCTTTCAGTCAGTGTCTCACTCACTCACTCACTCACTATATCTTTCAGTCAGTGTCTCACTCACTCACTCACTCACTATATCTTTCAGTCAGTCTCTCACTCACTCACTCACTCACTATATCTTTCAGTCAGTGTCTCACTCACTCACTCACTCACTATATCTTTCAGTCAGTGTCTCACTCACTCACTCACTCACTATATCTTTCAGTCAGTGTCTCACTCACTCACTCACTCACTATATCTTTCAGTCAGTGTCTCACTCACTCACTCACTCACTATATCTTTCAGTCAGTGTCTCACTCACTCACTCACTCACTCACTATATCTTTCAGTCAGTCTCTCACTCACTCACTCACTCACTCACTCACTCACTCACTCACTCACTCACTATATCTTTCAGTCAGTGTCTCACTCACTCACTCACTCACTATATCTTTCAGTCAATCTCTCACTCACTCACTCACTCACTCACTCACTCACTCACTCACTATATCTTTCAGTCAGTCTCTCACTCACTCACTCACTCACTATATCTTTCACTCACTCACTATATGTTTCACTCACTCACTCACTCACTATATATTTCAGTCACTCACTCACTCACTCACTATATCTTTCAGTCAGTCTTTCACTCACTCACTCACTCACTCACTCACTCACTCACTATATCTTTCACTCACTCACTATATATTTCACTCACTCTCTCACTCACTATATATTTCAGTCAGTCTTTCACTCACTCACTCACTCACTCACTATATCTTTCACTCACTCACTATATATTTCACTCACTCTCTCACTCACTATATATTTCAGTCAGTCTTTCACTCACTCACTCACTCACTATATCTTTCACTCACTCACTATATATTTCACTCACTCACTATATATTTCACTCACTCACTCACTCACTATATATTTCAGTCACTCACTCACTCACTCACTATATCTTTCAGTCAGTCTTTCACTCACTCATCACTCACTCACTCACTCACTCACTCACTCACTCACTATATCTTTCAGTCAGTCTTTCACTCACTCACTCACTCACTCACTCACTCACTCACTATATCTTTCACTCACTCACTATATATTTCACTCACTCACTCACTCACTATATATTTCAGTCACTCACTCACTCACTCACTATATCTTTCAGTCAGTCTTTCACTCACTCACTCACTCACTCACTCACTATATCTTTCAGTCAGTCTTTCACTCACTCACTCACTCACTCACTCACTCACTCACTCACTATATCTTTCACTCACTCACTCACTATATCTTTCACTCACTCACTCACTCACTATATCTTTCACTCACTCACTCACTCACTATATCTTTCACTCACTCACTCACTCACTCACTCACTCACTCACTATATCTTTCACTCACTCACAATATATTTCACTCACTCACTCACTATATCTTTCACTCACTCACTATATATTTCACTCACTCACTCACTCACTATATCTTTCAGTCAGTCACTCACTCACTCTCTCACTATCTCTTTCAGTCATTAATCATATATATTTTTTATTTACTGTACAACTTCCTTTATACAGTTGAATGCAAAAAGTATCGTGATGTATATGAACAAAGTCTAGAAAATTTTCTTTAATTATTACAAGGAATAAATTGTTCAAAAATTGTTTGTTAATAATTTTTTTGTAAAATGTTCAAAATATCATTGGTTCTAAAGTTTGCATCCCCATTTCTGAATGTAATAGCAATATTCTCAAATAATATCTTTGTATCTTTTTCCATTAAATGTTCATCCAACCTCTTTGGGTACTCTTTGAGCAGCTTTTTTTGTAGTTTAGAGGGATGTGTGGATGCGACTCTCCCATTCACCATTATGATGCTCTTTTCAGGTATTCAGAGCATGACCAAAGTTTTCCATTACATCTCCAATTTGAATGTTTCCCATCCCCCAGTTTTATAAAGGTTAAAACCAGCAGTTCATATAGAGAAACACTTTGTCCATACCACCCTGTAACAGTGAACCACCCCGTCACATCAGTCACATCCCGTCACATCAGTCACCACCCCGCCACATCAGTTACCACCCTGTCACAGGGGCATTTTGTAAAAATGTTATGGAAAGGAAATGAAATGTTACATAAATGAATGTTGAATGATGTTCTTGTTGTGTGGACTAATCAGATAAATGTAACTTTATTTGTATTTTTTAAGTGAATTTGTTTTTTCAGTACAAACAATGAGGCCATTGAAATGTCAAATTCATATTTCAAGATTAAAATCTAAGAATAAAATAAATTATTAAATTACAGACTTTCTATTGATGGTTTCCAAAAAAGGGACATTTTACTATTAGGAAAACATTCGATTTTAAAAATCTATTTCTTGTTTTATTACTCTAATGGCATACATATTGTCCGTAATGGGGTGGTACAAGAAAGGCTCCCTTGCCTGAATAAAAAGGATAATATTAATAAGGATTTTGTGCCTGAGGTGGGAAAATATATATATATTTTTTGGAGGATTAACATATCTTTCAACTTGTAAGTTTAAAAAAAAAAAAAAAAAGTTTGTTCTTCATGAAAAAAAAATTAAATTTCAAAGTGGAAATGGCACCCGTTTGGTAGAATGACTCAAAAACAAAAACATATAAATGAGCATATTCCAGTGCAAAAGTAGAACCCATCAATGTTCCTTTACATTGTAGGAAGAAATCTCCAATGAAGGAGAAGTAGTTCAGTTTAAGGACCAAATCAGCTCACAAATAAATGTACAGGGTGGTAGTGCTTCCTCAGTGCAGTCTTAAATAATACTCAAGAGCCTCAAGACCTCTTACAAGGAAGATATTTGTGTAGAGGCTTTCCACATCTAAGGTGGCCAAAATAACATCATAGGGTAACTTTTTTAATGTTGATATCTTGTTGAATAAATCAATCTTTAATATATGATGGAAGCCTCTGAACAGATGGTTTAAGAAAATGATCAAAATAGTTACTGAATAGATAATGGCTCTAGTAGACAATCATTGATGGGTACAAATTGGCATTTGGGTTTAACCAACCAAGTAGAGCAACTGTTGCAGGCAGCATGATAGAAATGTTCAGAAGGACTCCCTCCCATACACTCACTCATTGCCTAGACTAGATCTGCTCATATTTGGCTGCTTCAACTCAGTTTTGATTATACTGAATTCTCAGTAAATTGTTATAATTACACAATTTGTGATTATGTCTTACATTTAACTAACTGTGCATCAGAACACTTATAATAAATAAGGTATCCTATATTCCAATTATTTTAACTACCTAAAATCAGTGCATATAACCCATTTGGAGCTTCTGATACTGGTTTCTAGTGTTATAATACTAGTGCAAATTAATTACAGGCTGCTTAATTGCTTGTTAAGCTGCAGCCAATCACAACACTGCCTCCCCTCCTCCACTCATTTGCAGCCTCTTTGATCTGTGCGTGAGACCTGCGCGGCTTGCTTCAGCCCGGTCGTTTGGATGCGGACGGTGCAGTATGCTGAATCGCGAAGATTACATGAGTAACATATATCATATAATTGAACGAATTCAGAACAGACAGGAGCAGCCGAGTTCTTCTGAGAGTCTTGTAGAAAGGGGAGTACTTTGAATTAGCTGGCAAATATCTGTAAAAGACCCCAATTCACCGTGTGTTTCAAAAGGGTTAACGTTAAGTTTGCGTTCCTCATGCAACTTTATTCATGTTATTGGAGTCTCCTCTTAAATTAACCATAATAAACATTTGACTGAGTAATTAAGTAAATCATGTTAAAGTAGTGTTAATAAAACACGTTGTCAACGCGTTAACAACACGTAAACAACGCGTTAACAACACGTAAACAACACGTTAACAACACGTAAACAACGCGTGAAAAGTTAACGCGTAGACAACGCGTCGACAACACGTTAACAACTATGGCGCTTACTCCGTGCTATGGCGCTTACTCCGTGCCAAAATCAAACATTCTATGGCGCTTACTCCGTGCCAAAATCAAACATTCTATGGCGCTTACTCCGTGCTATGGCGCTTACTCCGTGCCAAAATCAAACATTCTATGGCGCTTACTCCGTGCCAAAATCAAACATTCGACCGACCGACCGACCGATCGAACGTCTATCCGAACGTCTTGTACTTTTGAGCGTCTTACCGAGCGGGTTGACCCACGTGACGACCTGACGTGGCGTCAGCGTCTTGAAAATAGCAGTTTTTAACCATGCAAGTATCCAAGCTAATGTGTAAAGACTATAAATGGACATGAAAGGCACTAAATACAGATGTTTTACCTAAAATACTCAACCATTTCCTGCATTCTGCTGCACTTCCCTGAATAAGCCTTTGAAAAAAGGTGTTGTAGGCTAGGCCTATTCTAAGTCTTTCTGAGGGATGAACTGAAAAAGATACCACCTGTATATCATGACTTTCTCTGTATTTCATGACTCTAATGTTTCAAACACCAAACTCATCTATTGTAACTGTACATACATACAGTGGTAAGCTTTTTTCTGTCAAACTGATTAATTATATATTGTCTGATATATTGTTTTACAAGTAAGAGTTAAAAGATATAAGAAAAATGATTTTAATTTAAAAGTTTTCAATGCCATATGGGACCATGTTGTCATTAATTGCCCATTCACTTTTCATGGTAAGTTACCATTGGTAACACATTGAGAAAGACGCAGTTAAGATTATTCAATAGACTTTGTTCATGATTTCGTTTTCTTCCTTCTGAAATTGCCTTTGCTGCCTCCGCTGACTCGTGGGCTGAGTTACTGTAACATAACAAGCTGTTGATGGTTTTGGATAGGCTACTCTCATAGATGAACTCTGATATATACATTTCTTCTGTCAGAGAGAGAGAGGTCACTGTTTCTAACATGAATTTTCACTGTCTCTCCTGTTCTCATCTTGTAAACATATTATTAAAGTGGTTTGCAGCATGGCATTATAATCGTCCCAAATCCTTGTTAATGTAGGCCTATAAAGACTTCTGAAAGATTGCATATTTTGACATTAGAAAGAGTGCTAATAATAGTATGTTAGAGACTAATATATATATAATAGGCTATATAATCATTATAATATATAATAATTATCTTAATCCTAATTTATGTTTCTGTATAAGCAATTGTTTTCACGGTTCTTATTCACGCTTGGAGGGAAAAAACCCGGCCAATTCCTGAATATTGATTAATCTAAATTAGATAATGCAATTTTCCGAAGGGGTGCAACGAATAAAACGGGCGGAAACACAAGCACCTGAAACTTGTAGTCTTGTACATTGATAATAGTATACAATTTATTAATAACATACATTTTATTTATAAATTGGGTGTTCGATCAACTGACTGCATGCCGCCGGAGTTTCCAGTGTTGACAGCTCCGTAAAATATCCTTGGATGAGCTGTAGTTTTGCTGTAGGCCAAAGCCCGCCTACTGGACATTCTCTGTAGGCCTATTATAGCTACTGAAAAGTAGGCTAGCTAGCCTACAATACACAAATAACATTTTAAATTACTTCGTCTATGAACAAATAAAGTAGCCTTGATGTCATAAATACAAAAGCATGATTTTAATACTAATCCCTGCCCTTACCCTTAAACTTAACTTAAAAATGCATTTATATCACATCCATAGAGATTGCAGCTCTTTATTGGAAACAATTGAAATGAAACGACTTTTTTATAGATGAAATATAATCTATTTTATTTTTGTTGACAGACATGCAGCGCATGTTCAAACTGTTGTTACTAACCTGCGATTTTTATAATTCTCTGGTAAATGTTTTATTATCAACCATATCTATTTGTCCTTATCAGGCAAAATATTGATGTTATTTTTTACATGCACTTTTACTAAAAAGAAAAACATGCCATTGTAAATCATAGTTGTATTACAAGTAAAACATATCTCCGCTCTAACATATTTTGCTATGCAATCATGTGCAAGCAGACAAAAAAATATTTTTGAATAACTGTTATATTAAGAGAAATCTGTATCCTTCAAATAATAGCTTATTTGTAAATTGGTTATTTGATTACGCTTATTTGTGGTGATATGGTAAATAGTGAGAAGTTAAGAGAATAAATTTAACTTGCATGTCAACACGAAGCGTCTCAGCAGGCTTGTTTTAGCACCATGACACAAATAGCCATCCTAACATAACAATTTTGATTATTGAACTATAAGAAGAAAAAAATGCCATGCAGAAAGAATAGGCCTAGGCCACTTTCAAAAAAATTTTTTATATTATTCTCGCCAATTTTACAGTTAACTAAGAGAAATGGTCTGATAAGATTATCAATACACAGTACACTTGTCTACGTTGAATTTATCTCTTACACTCTTAAGGGTATCATAAAGTAGACATGTAGGCCGACTTTGCATTTGATATGTCAATTTGTCTGATATAAATGGTCAGGATATTTTATGTAATTCACTTTATATGATTCATTGTCTATGATTTTTATATTTAGGCAAAGCAGATGGGATACTGATTGCAGTTTTCGCTGCATTTGAATATGGTAGAGCGTATTTCTATTAAATAAGACACATTCGAAATTAGATCTATTCCTAAACCTTCCGATTTAATGGGAGATATATAAAAATTATTTATAATATCGTGCTTTTCCGAAATAGCCGTTAAAGCATGCCAGATTTGTCAATAATATTTAGCCTCTGCTATATTTAACTTTAATAATAGCCTACACCGCACATAACTTTCTAAGCCATCAGCCATTGCACTAATCAAATGTGGACTAGTTAGAGGACACAATAGAAGCATAAGAAGTTAAACTAAGGTAAGAAAAACACAAGCGTGTTACAACGTGTCTTCACACGTAAACAACACGTTGGGATGACGATCGGTTACTCGCGACTTCCGACCGGTCAGCCATAGGAACGCGTTAACAACACGTCAGCACACGTAGGAGCGTGTTACATATGATTTTATGAAAATGATCAATAATTTCGTTTTGGCTCATTGTTTATATGTGGCAGACATGAAAATCAACGAACCTTAATTACAAAGTAAAAGTATATTCAGCTGACTATGTCTATATGTAATATTAGAACTGTTATACACATTTTTTAAATAAACCTTTCCACTTTAACATTTATGATGTCTATTTGTGAAAGATTATGATAATTTAGTAATTTTATTAAGACTGAGATTATGCTTGATTAGATTAACTTTTTATTAGTTTGTTATCTGTGTGATAGCCTATGTATAAAAAATAGTATGAATGTTTTTAATATATTAGCCTACAGGTTTCCTGAATTGCTAAAACACATTTCTTGGAAACATCATTAATTTTTTAAAACCTTAAACATAAAACCAAATTTTCAAACTACATTCAGAGAACATCTGACTCTTCTTTCAAAAAAAAAAAAGAAAAAAAAGACTCAAAACCATTTTATCTGTGCTCAAAATCAAACAGTGCTTTCAGATCATGCACACAAGAGTCAATAAAAAATATATATTTGCATTAGGCTATTATTACAGTCAAACCTGAATACAGAGAAAGCATTTTGTTACACATAACAGAAAAAATCAATAAATAAAAAATAAACAGCAAATATTTTATCACAGCTTAATCCATCTGGATCTGATCTCATTTCCACCTCTTATTTCAGTCTTCTGACTCAATTATGCTGTGTGGTAATAGCCCTACCAGTTCATTTGTGTATAATTGTGAATTTTAAAATTCAAAACAGAAAATTGTTTGGTCAAAAGTGACCGAAGAGCACCATGACAGTACTGGACTTGTAACATTTGTTGGAAAAGTAAATTATTTTAATTATGCTATATAAAACTTTCAGTAACAATATTATTACAATAAATTGTACTTAGCTTTTTTTAAGTTCTGCAAATATTTTAAACTGTAGATTCACAGGTCACAACAGTTTAAAATATAAATGTGTGTGTGTGTGTGTGTGTGTGTGTATAAATGGATATTCTATATAGGCTAGGTCTATCTGTATTTCCAAATATATAAATATAATATATATTTATGAAAACCTTCTTTTTAAATGAAAGGCTACATTTATTAATTTGGGAGTGCTTTCGTTTATGGACTGTGAGAACATTGTACATTGGGCAATAAAATGAACAATAAAAACTAGTTAAAATGATTATATTGGTCAAATTAAGACTATTGAATGACTGTATATAGGCTAGCCTACAGTATTTCTGCTCTTTGAAAGTAAAACACATAGCCTCACATGCACAGGATTCAGGAGAAATGTTTTAGTGTTGTTTTAGGGGTACAATATTTATATGTATTGCCTTTAATGTCCATTTATAGTCTTTACACATTAGCTTGGATACTTGCATGGTTAAAAAACTGCTATTTTCAAGACGTTGACGTCACGTCAGGTCGTCACGTGGGTCAACCCGCTCGGTAAGACGCTCAAAAGTACAAGACGTTCGGATAGACGTTCGGATAGACGTTCGATCGGTCGGTCGGTCGGTCGAATGTTTGATTTTGGCACGGAGTAAGCGCCATACAACGAGGAGACTCGCGGTGTATTAAAGGTGTTTCTGGAGAACGTTATACGTGATGACGTCACCTACACTGACACGTCAGGAGAAAGACGTCACTGTCATGGACGTTGTGTACGCGATGAAACGACAGAAACGAACTCTGAACGGATTCAGAGGATAAACGACTTTATTCTGGAGAAATTAAGAGTCACATCTTCTCACACTAAAGAGTCGATGTTTAAATGTTTTTCATTTAAATACATAAGCGGAAGAGAGGAAAGGAAAGTGAATCATATTGTCCATTTCAAATACGAGTCGATGGGCGGGACTTTCATGTCAAAGCTTTTGATTGGCTCTTTCCGCCCGTCAATCCAAGAGCTGACCAATGAAATAATTTAGTGTGTTTGATCCATGAAGACACGCAATCAGAGGACGCGTCGACTCCTTTATAAATTAGCATAGAGGAATAAAAACTGCAGTCAGATGAATCTCATTGTGCAAGAGAAACTTTGTGCAAGTGTATTTAGGAGAATTTGTGGTTTTAAAGGCAAAGGATGGTCACACCAAATATTGATCAATTGTCAATTGATAAATAAAAACTATTTATTACATTATTTTTGAAAATGTCACACTTTACAGCATTTTCCAGAAATGCCTAAAACTTTTACACAGTTCTGTATATTAAACTTTTCATAAACAGTTTAAAGCGGTTCAGAAACTTTTCAGGATTAATATCAAAGCTGATACATTGACACCATCTTCTGGACAATAAAGGCTCTACATGATACAATTGTACAATGATGTCATTCTTAACTAGTATATCAAACTTATAAGGGAAAATGGTAATATCTCTGCAAACACAATGTACCAGATATATAATGTATTAGTTATATTTGGTAATTTCGTAACATAACTGCAACATCTCAGGATGGTAATATCATTACCATTATAACCAATTCACAAATCATCTTCATGCTTCCTAATGTTGCAAGATTACCCAGAATGGCCCAGTTACATCATGTATTTGTAATATTTTGGCAATTCCATGATTTACTGACAAATTAACTGCAACTTCATGGGCAATAATTTCATTACCATTAAATTACTGTTGGGAATTTTCAGGATTGGCCCCCAAGTATCAAGTCAGGTCTGCGGTCAGCTCTCAATCCGGATCCTCGAGGGAGAAATGATTGACAGACACTTCAGTATGCAATAGTGATTTCTCATACTTTATTGTTCAGCACAGCATGATATACCTTTGTAGGAACAGGAAAAGCAGTACATTAACTACATTATCCAATGAGATCAGTCTTTACCTTATTTGAACAAGACATTCAGATTCTGAATTAATTACATAATTATCGAAAATATTCCAGAATAGACAAGTTCAACAAGACTGTTCAACTTTTGACCTCAGACACTCGGAAGAGTAAAACAGGGAACCCTTTCCACATGATTTCTGTGTGTGTGTGTGTGTGTGTGTGTGTGTGTGTGTGTGTGTGTGCTAAAACAGAAACAGAAAGAAAGATGAACATATCATCTCTGTACTGTTATACCTCTAACAAATCACAGGAGATTATGTAATCATCAACAGCAATATACATAACAGGAACATCAGCTTGTAATAACGCTCACTAAAATATGGCGTTAATATGTAAACACGTAGAAACCGAAACCGAAAGTAAACCGCTGATCGGCAATGAACAACACTTAGATGAATTTCACTTCATTCATACGAACATATCAGAGTAATTCTAGTCATCATCAACACAGTGACATGTATAAAGACATAATCTGCAATATTATTACCTCAGGAGTCAGATATCATTGAACAAACACATGTGAAACACCAGATCTCAATACACTCAATATCAGCGGATAAACATCACATTAACAGTCATGAAAGTATCTATAGATTCATCAGAACATATATCAGGGAAATAATCACTCACAGTCACTCATGGACGCACACTTTAGCACCCACAACATGTTATCTTGTTTTTCATCTGCCTTGCTCCGCTGTATGCCGTTGATTGACAGGCGCTCTAAGCCCCGCCTCTCCAACACTGTACATTATAAATATGTTGACACAGTTCAATATTGATGTGATTCCGTCACAACTGTCATTTTGATATATCGATGTGCTATTGTTTTATAATAATAGATTGTTTATATTTTCTGTATAACCAGGTTTATTTGTTTGTTTGTTGTTTACTCTGAGTTTGTGTATGAGTCGGTGTTGTGCGGGACGTTTGCTGGATTTCATCTCTAAGATAATGTTTCCTGGTGTTGCAGTTTGTTGTCGCTGTTGAATAGCGGAAGAGAAGTTTCTGTCTGAGGCTCTCGGGAGCGCATAAACGTCACATCCTTTGGATTTTCCCGTCAAAAGTGACCCGCTCCATCTCATGAAACTCAGTCTACAGGCTTTAATAGGCGACTGAAGTCCGGGAAGGGCTCGTTTTTTAAGATGCGTTACAAGCCGTTCATACATTGGCAAAACAATAAAATAAAATAATTACATGAAAAATGTTACATATGGCACCTTTAAGCAGTTACTGTAACATCAAATAAACAAGATTGTATTCTTCAGTGTTCATATGTTGTTTGTTTATTCACATTGAATCCAAACATACAGAATTAAAGATTACGTTTCTAAAGGCGCGTGTCCATCAGAATACAATCCAGTTTGATTTACAACATTTCATTAACAAAGTGAATTATGAGTCGAGAAATATAAAAAGTGGATCAAAATAGTATTAAAGGACAGTGGAAAAGAGATTTTATTATTATTATTATTATTATTATAAATAATTGAAGTATTTACGAAAAAAAAGTTAATATTTGTGCACAATATTTGTTGGGATCTACTTATTTCATTCATAATATTTAAACAAAACAAACGAGCGGAAGTGGAAAGAAAAGTGAATCTGATTATCAGTTTTATACACGAGTCGATGGGCGGGACTTTCATCACAAAGCTTTTGATTGGCTCGTTCGGTCCGTCAATCTAAGATCTGACCAATGAAATCATTTAGTGGGTTTGATGCATGAAGACACGCAATCAGAGGACGCGTCGACTCCTTTATAAATTAGCATAGAGGAATAAAAACTGCAGTCAGATGAATCTCATTAATGTTTTGTGAGTTTCAATCGAAGTCGGCACTGAAAAAAGACATTTAAAAGACCGTCATTAAAACCACATAATAATAATAATAATAATAATAATGTGGAGAAGAAATGAGTGTCAGTGGATCCGGATCAGTTCACTGTTTCTGCACTCAATGATCATATACAGTATTTTATCATCTCAATGTTCAGTGAATCCACCTGCTTTACAAACTCAACTGTTATTGAACTGACACTCTCATTCTCAATGACAATAATTACATACAAAACTATTTCATTGACACTTTATACAAATCTGTTCTTCATCTGGGACTTTAAATATAAGCGGTCCAGAATCTTATTTTGATCTGAATCTCAAGACAAGAAAATCATATTTAATAACTATTGTATTATATAATGTGTTTGCTCGAGGTTTTTCTCTCTATTTAAACATATAGAGTTTATTTCTGGACACAATCGCTGTTGGTTATTTTAACTGAGGACTTTTAAGGCACAATTTTCAGTAAAGCTGCATTGAATCCAAATGTGTTGTGATATGTGCTGTACAAATAAACCTGAGATGACTTTCAAACAGGAGAAATCATGTTTCTTTCATTTCATCAAAACTCTTCCATCCATATTTGATTTTTATACAAACAAAAACAGAGAGATGAAAATGACACTTTATTATTCACATGTTTTACATAAAGAGTGAGGAGCTGAAACAATCATGATGTCAAATATTGTTCAGATTTAAATGTCTTCAGTTGTTTTGAAGAAATAATCATTTTCTCCAGTGCAAAATATATTTATGACATTAATAATCAAGAGTTTAAGATAGTATTTAAATCTGTAAGAAAGCATAAAGTCCAGAATATTTCAAACACAAAGACACACTTATTTAAAGTAGGAAACATCAGATCACACACAAATCCACACAATAAAACTAGATCAGAATAAAACTAAAGTGTTTCTGCTCTTATTCATTATTTGAACATGAAACAGGAAATATTCAAGTAAAAGATTCAAATAGAAATCATAGAAAAGCAGAAACACAAAATACAATGTTTTAAAATCATATGAATGAGAAATCAATTCTACAACAAATGAAACATGGTGAAATAATGAACAGGAATGTAAGAAAAGTCTTCTGAACGTTTTTAAAGAGATTCAGATTGAAGTTTCTTCCTCTGTTACTGCAAACTGACTTTGATCTTCAACAGATGAAACTATCAAATACAAAAACAATATTAGAAACATGTCATTGAACTCCACTTTCATATTGTTTCCTCTGCTGTTATTGTCTTTGTGAACATTTCATCTGTTGATTATATTGATCTCTTTTACCTCTCAGCTCTGTAGCATTTGGACACCAGCACGACTGTCAGCCATCAGATATGGACAAACTGCCAGAAGAGAACTGAGAGTGTGTAAGACACAAATCTGATCTGCTGACACTGAAAAACAGACACACAAGCACATGATGATTGAGTATATCTGAACAAGTGCACATGAATGAATAGAAAAGAGAGAATAAACTCTCACCTGTGACACTGACCCACAATGCATCACTGTAGTTTGTGTAGTAAACTGGTTCTCCTCTTCCAGCTCTACACCAGTACTGACCTCCATCAGACACTGAATCAATATGGACTCTGTAGGAGTTTGTTTCTGTCTTGTTTTTCTCAGAGTTCTGTGTGTGTTTGTACCAGTAAAAGTCCCATCCAGCGGTCTGAGTCATGTGACAGATCAGAGTCACCGTGTTTCCTGTCAGTGTAGCTCCTGCAGTATCTGATGTGAGTTCAGGATTGAGCTTTGAGTCTGTGGTGAAGAACATTTGGGTCATTAATAAACAGAGTTCATCTTCTGCTCGTCTTTACTACAGTAATTACTGACCTTTAACAGAAAGAATAACACTTGTGTTCTGTGATGTTGCTGGTCTTCCATCTCTCTTTCCTCGACAGCAGAACTGATGTTGATCAGACTCAGTAGCTCCTCTGATAGTGAGAGTGTTTGTGTTTACAGTGTAACGCTCAGACTCAGACACGACAGTTCTGTCTTTATACCACTCATATCTCCAGTTACTGTAATCAGACTCAATGTCACACTTCATGATCACTGTCTCTCCAGTGAAAACAGATGTTTCTGGATGTACAGTGAGTTTAGCTGTGGGCAAATCTGTACAGAGAAGGAAATATTTACTCAGAGCTCCTGATAAACACTCAGTACAAACTGAATAAACTTTATAAAAGTCTACAGAGATGCGCACACACCTGATACTCAGAATAACTCACTGGAATAAACTCTCACCTGTGACTGAGATCCAGCTCTCGGGTGACTGTCCTCTCTCTCCGTGTTTACAGGAGTAGAAACCCTCATGTGACTTTGAGACAGTAGGGATGCTCATCTCTCCTGTCGTCTGATTCTGGAGGAGTGATCCATCTTTATAGAAATCAGCTGTGAGGATTGAGGAGTTTGTAGATCGATGTAAACAGTGTAGAGTCAGAGTATCTCCCTCAATCACAGGATGAACAGAACTCTCCAGAATCACATCACCATCTACACAACAGAGGAAATGGAGAAACAGCAGGAAGAAGTTTAAGCACATATTTAAAGTCACATATTCAGCTCAGTTTTAAGTATCATGACACTATATCTGCTGTTATATAGACTCACCATGTACTGTGATGTTAATATGAGGACTGTGTTCTCCAGATTGAGACTGACACCAGTACACTCCAGTGTCAGATGTTTTAAGGGAGCTGATTTCACATGTAGATCCTGTAGATGAACAATCTTTCATTCTCTCACTGTCTGTGTTTCTTCTCACTGTCCATCCAGTGGAGTTATTGTGATCCTCACAGTTCAGAGAGAGAGAGTGAGATGAGAAGTGTTGACTTCTGCTGGGACTGATGATCAGAGACACTGAGGGACGTTGAGCTGAAATGAAGTTCAAACAAATACTGCAAGATAAATCCGTGTAGAAACTTATAGGTGAAAAATCGACATGAAAACTGAGAATGATTCAGTGCAAAGACTCCAGGATAGGAGTGATCATGTGGATCAAGATCTGGTCAGGATTTCAGCTTCTGAGGTTTGAATGAAATGGAGCAAAATTGGGGATTAAGAAAGTTCACCAAAAGAGCACAACAGCAGCCAAATCATGTTCAACATAAATATAAATCAGGTATTAAGAGTTACAGAGATGACTTTACAAAACTGATGAGGGGAGCAGGGGCGGTTCACAGCCCCACCGGAGAGAGGCCCCTCATTGATGTTTTGAATGTGCCACTTCTCTGTTGTTAAGGAATTTTTTGTAAAAAAAGAAAATGGGGGCAAAAACTTCCCATCCAATCAGCTGCATATTCACCAATTTGTCTGCACTGTAAAATGCTAACTTCTGAAGACGATCCGAAAATCCTGCGACAGATAACTCAGTGTCTAAGATGTTGTTACCCAGCAGCTGTGTTGTTGCATTGGAGAGACTTGAGGTGGGAGGGGTGTATTCTGGAAGAATGACCCAGCCAATAACCCAGAGGTTGGGTTACACAAAAAATACCCAAAACTGAGAAAATAATCACATAAATGACCCAACAGGCTCAACCCAGTGTTTGGGTAGAAAGAGTAACCCTTTGTTTTTAGAGTGTGAGGAGAAAATATTTGGACGTCAGACGTTAGCACTATTCGAACAGGATTAGTTTTCAAAGGAGTTTATAGAAGTGGCTGTTTATAATAATCCCACTGAAATAAACTCATCTGTGAATTATATCATTATAACATTTCGTAACTGAGCGGATAAATTACCACGAGTATCTCAACTGACACTGATATTACAGTGGCACGTCTGAGCAGTTTCCAAGACTTGGCTTTCTTTTATAATTTGATTTGTTTTATTTGTCCATTCAGATGAGATAACATTTCTCAGAGGACACTTGAGTTAGCCGAAAACAGTAGATAATTTGCTCTGCAATTTTTACAGAGCTTGTTTGAGAAAAACACATGTTTGTCTGTGAAACAGAAATTTCTCCGACCTCCTCAGGGAAAACTAGTCCCGTCTGAATAGGGCTATTGTGAATATTTGAGCTAAATATATCTAAACGGTGACCTGACCATGGATGGGCCTGTGCCCACCCAAATTAGACCCAGAATATTAGAGATTATTCTTTGACTTCAAATATAGATTTATAAGATAGTTCAGAAATGCATGAATTCTGATTTCTGAAAGTGTGAAAGAACTTTATTGTTGTTCCACTTCTCTGGGGATAAAAACTTGGCCCATCCATTTGTATTGTGGCCCACCCAAAAGTAAAAGTCTGGCTGCACTCGTACATCTAAAATAAACATCATGCAAAGTTGTGCTGAAACAGATTTTACAACTACATTCATAACTGAGAAATGTCTAGGATTGTTTTTTTAGGATGATCGAGCAGATTTACTTTGTATTCTCAGAGGTTGAGTTTCCAAACCTGATATTTTCAGAACAGAAAGATGTCACCTATGATCAGGTTTATAAGAGGATCACATCATTAATTGTACAGAGTGACAGAAAATCAAGTCACATTGTCTTTAGGATCTCTAACACAATTTACACACACAGTCAAATAAAATACAGTATGTTTTATCTCACCTGTGACACTGACCCACAATGCATCACTGTAGTTTGTGTAGTAAACTGGTTCTCCTCTTCCAGCTCTACACCAGTACTGACCTCCATCAGACACTGAATCAATATGGACTCTGTAGGAGTTTGTTTCTGTCTTGTTTTTCTCAGAGTTCTGTGTGTGTTTGTACCAGTAAAAGTCCCATCCAGCGGTCTGAGTCATGTTACAGATCAGAGTCACCGTGTTTCCTGTCAGTGCAGCTCCTGCAGTATCTGATGTGAGTTCAGGATTGAGCTTTGAGTCTGTGGTGAAGAACATTTGGGTCATTAATAAACAGAGTTTATTTATTGATCAGAGTTTCTCTACTGAGTTGAATATGAACACACACCTGATACAGTCAGTGTAACAGCATCACTGATGTCTGATCTCTGTGAGTCACTGATTTTCTCTCCTCTACAGCTGTATTTACCACTGTGAGATTTGTCAGATGTGATTCTGTACACTCTCTCAGTGCTGACTGGATTGACTGAATCATCTTTAATCCAGCTGTATCTCCACTCAGTGTGTGTTTGTGTCTGTATGTCACATGTGAGAGTGACTGTCTCTCCTCTGAACACATGATGATCTGGATTTACACACACTTCAGGTTTTGGTCTCTCTGTATAAAACACAAGTAAATATTCATCTATTTTACAATAATACAAGAATTAGACTGTAATCAGTTCATCTGAAGATTATGAAGTTTTGAATCATTGAAATAAATGTAATAAGTTCAACAACACACAAATCCACCTTATTCCTGAACGCAGAAGTGTTTCACGATTCGACTGTTTTTAATTTACGTCTCCAGTGTTTTCCTCTCTAAAAAATGCTGTTTTATTTTTTCTACTCAACCGCTGGGTTGATTTGACCCAATTTGTGTCGGCAATCGTTGATTTTCTGTCAGAAAGTTACTTAAAAAAGTAACCCGCCCTTCCCTAGTTAATTATCGCTCTGTTCATCTGTACATTTAACAGAAATAATATCTAAATAAAGATTTCTGTGCTATGTAGTATTTTGTCTGAAAGTTGCTGGTAGTTTTAACTGCGTTAAGTTTCACATTTAATTGCAAATGTTATTCATCGACCCTCATCACACGATTATTAAAGAGTTATGAGCCGTTTTACCTCATTTTCAGTTCTTTAGTACATTAGACCTCAAAACACATTATAAATCACCAGAAATGCCCAAACACAGATAAATTAAGGCTTGTTTGCTTCATGTGACGTCAAATTCTCTTTAATTGGGATATAATAAAATGTGTATAATAATGATAAGATGCTTTTAACTGGTGTTTATTTTCTTACAGATGGATGAATATGTGAAAACTGACAGAGTGAAATACTGAGGAATTAATTCCTACATTTGAAGGTCTGTATTAATTTATAATATTTTACAGGGTTCCTGAAGTCATTGCAAATAACTTTAAATAGCAACATAATGAACTGATCAGACTGATTTTAAAGTAAAGGACAGAAACATTTAAAGCAACAGTTCACCACAAACTGTTCTGTCATAATTTACTCACCCTCAAAACATGGCAAATATAAATCAAGTATATTATATATTAAACTATATATTTTATAGAATTATATTTTCTTTATCCACAAGGTCAGAATCTAAAGATATTTAAAACATTTAATTAACTGAGGAAAAAAGTCACTGTGACAACATGCCCCAATGGTGAATCATATGAGGGGTAAGTTGTCACAGTGGAAGATTGCTAATTTGAAACATATTATTAGGGCCTAAATAAAACATTGTGGTGTTTTTCTTCAAAATATTACCCTTCTTTAACATTTTACAGCTTGTATAATTCTTGAAACTTACATTTAAAGACAGGAGCACCAGCTCGAAGTCCACAACTCTCTTAAAGGGACAGTCCACCCAAAAATGACAATTCTCTCATCATTTACTCACACTTTTGCTATCCAAGTTGAAAATGCCTTTCAATCGTCAGATGACCACAAATTAATTTTATAAAAGATATATCAGGCCGGCTGGTCCTCACTGTCAAAACACTTTAAATGTCCAAAAGTAAAATTTAAGCAGCATGCAGGTGATCCATATGGATCCAGTCGCTCAATGAAGGTCTTCTGAAGCAAAACGCTGCGTGTTTGTAAGAAACTAATCAATAATTAAGATGTTTTTAACTAAAGTAACGCTTCAAGTTAGATCTTCTATGCTCATGTACAGGACGTGATGTCATGTCATGTGACACAAATATATATTTTAAATCAGAAGTAATATATATATATATATATATTTGGGTCACATGACATCACATCCTCCTGAGCCTCGGTGGAGTGAGGGGCAAAATCAGCCATGGCCATTTTAGCCTGCTGGCCCATAACACATGCTCCATTCTCGGGAACGTGTCGGCGACTCTATGTGGGAGTCCCACACCGATCCCACCCGAGACCTGTGAGGACACCAGTGTGAACACATGGGATAAAGAACCGTTTCCTGAGGAGATGCTCCACGTATGGAACGCCAGGCAGTTCAAATATACGCGAATTTTAACACGTAGACATCGCGTAGACAACACGTCAACAACACGTTGTATGCATGTTGTTAACGTGTTGTCTACGCGTTGTCTTCGTGTTAACTTTTCACGCTTTGTTTACGTGTTGTTTACGTGTTATCAACGTGTTAACAATGTGTTGTTAACGCGCTGACAACGTGTTAACAACACGTAAACAACGTGTTGATTTCATGTGATTCTGAGCCATTTGGCCACTTGTCGAGTTTGAAGGGGTGAGTGTTGCACTTTTCCATTGGCTGCTGAGTAGTAGGGTTAAACCATTTCTGTAAGCCTGGGGGGTTTGCCTGCCACTATTTAACATATTAAGATCCTCTAATTTCTTGGTCCTTTTCTTCCTTTTGTGTGTAGCCTATACAAATGTAATATTTGGATTGCAGTTTTAGGACTTAAAATAAATTATTATTATTATTTTCATCAAGATAAATTTCCCCCTTTTGCTCCTTTACTGCCTATTTTGGTAAACAAACACATTAGAGGGAATTCATGCTTTTTACACCATTCATCAACTTTAGTTTTATATCTTAAAAAACATTAACAGATGTGCTGGGAAAAACTAACAGCAGTGGTACTCATTTAATGTTGGTGTAAGATACAGACCATTGTAATAAATACTGTATATGTCTTTGGAAAACAACATGAAACACTGAAATTATTCTGACTTTGATCACAACTTCTAGTTTTGTTTTATTTAAAATTTTGACAGTGGCGGGGTTAAGAGGGAAGATGTATTTTTGCATGTAGATGTCATGAAGCGATGGTCTGAGGTTTGTTATGTTCATATCATTCACTAATTTGAGTTGTTCTGACAGAAAACAACTTCACAAGTTGATCCTGAAAGTCATTTTGACTCCAAATAACACTTAAATGTTTGTTGTTCTCCGTCTGAATCGCTCGTTTCGGTAGTTTTTACATTGTGTCTCGAGACCAGAAACACAAAACAGGCAATTACAATCATCATGTGTCGTCCAGTAGTTGCTCAGGAAAACTGTGGATCTGCTGATGATGCATATGATTATAATATAACAGATGATCACTCACCGATGACAGTAAATGACACTTCATTACTCCAGTCAGTGTTGAATTGTGTAGATGTTCTTCTAGCGACACACCAGCATTTACTGTATCTGATGTAACTTGCAGTAAACTTGAACACTTTCTTTTTAGAGTTTTGAACATCTCGACCATCACACTGAAATCTGTATGTCCAGGTCACTCGTGTCCCCTGTATGTCACATGTGAGAGTGACAGTCTCTCCTCTGAATATCGGTGATGTTTCAGGATTTACAGTCAGAACAGGTTTATCTGTAAGAACCAGAAACAAACACACAACTCTCACTTTACAAAACACACACATGTTGCATCTACAGTTTAATACACACTCTCTTTCTGATCAATAAATAAATAAATAATCGTTTAAAATATTTTTAAGATGTACAAAACACACATTGCATCTATAGTTTTGAACACACACACACATTATGAGGACTTTCCATAGACATTATGATTTTTATACTGTGCAAACTATAGAGTCTATCCCACACTCAAAGAAAACTTTCTGCATTTTTATATTTTCAATAAAACATTTAGTATGATTTTTAAGCTATTTAAATTGAGGACACAAGAAATGTCCTCATAAACCACATTTATAGCATAATAGCCTTGTAATTACCACTTTGTAACTTAAAAAATTGTCATCGTAAACCACTTAAACCTGCCCACACACACACACACACACACACTTTAAGTTCATGTGTATAAAGTGTTTGACAGTGAAATGAAATTGATGGTTTAATTGGGATCAGTGTTCAGTTGACATGTGGTGGTCAGTTCTATGTTACATATATTCATCACATTTACTCACATTTCAGGGACGTTTTAATGACAAAAAAAGATTTTATGTATTTTTAATATTGATAAACATTCCTTTTACTACTTTCCCAAAGATATTAAATATTGTTTTTTAATAATGTGCCATAACAAATAATAAAGAATCGACAAGTGTGATCAAACTTTTCTACAGAGTTTTATTCTTACACTGAGGGGCCGTTCACATTGAGCATGTTTATAACAAATTAAACATGTTAACAAATGAAATCAGAAACATCTTCTATTTGAACTTCTTCAGTGTTTCATCTATTCCAGATCTGCACACAGTTCATTTCCTCAATCAACTTCAGGTGCATCCTGGGATGCTTTTTAAACTATTGAGTTCATGTGCTGCACACTTGCTGGAGACTTTTCTTAAAATAAATAAATAAATACTGTTAAATAAATAAATACTATTAAATAAATACTGTAAAATAAATAAATAAATACTGTTAAATAAATAAATGAATACTGTAAAATAAATAAATACTGTAAAATACATAAATGAATACTGTTAAATAAATAAATAAATACTGTTAAATAAATAAATACTATTAAATAAATACTGTTAAATAAATAAATACTGTTAAATAAATAAATAAATACTGTAAAATAAATAAATACTGTTAAATAAATGAATAATGTTAAATAAATAAATACTGTTAAATAAATAAATGAATACTGTTAAATAAATAAATGAATACTGTTAAATAAATAAATACTGTTAAATAAATGAATACTGTTAAATAAATAAATAAATACTGTTAAATAAATGAATACTGTTAAATAAATAAATACTGTTAAATAAATGAATAATGTTAAATAAATAAATACTGTTAAATAAATAAATGTATACTGTTAAATAAATAAATGAATACAGTTAAATAAATAAATAAATACTGTTAAATAAATAAATGCTGTTAAATAAATAAATACTGTTAAATAAAGAAATAAATAATGTTAAATAAATAAATAAATACTGTTAAATAAATGAATACTTTTAAATAATTGAATAATGTTAAATAAATAAATACTGTTAAATAAAGAAATAAATAATGTTAAATAAATAAATGAATACTGTTAAATAAATAAATACTGTTAAATAATTGAATAATGTTAAATAAATAAATACTGTTAAATAAAAGAAATAAATAATGTTAAATAAATAAATACTGTTAAATAAATAAATACTGTTAAATAAAGAAATAAATAATGTTAAATAAATAAATAAATACTGTTAAATAAATGAATACTTTTAAATAATTGAATAATGTTAAATAAATAAATACTGTTAAATAAAGAAATAAATAATGTTAAATAAATAAATGAATACTGTTAAATAAATAAATACTGTTAAATAATTGAATAATGTTAAATAAATAAATACTGTTAAATAAAGAAATAAATAATGTTAAATAAATAAATAAATAAATACTGTTAAATAAATGAATAATGTTAAATAAATAAATACTGTTAAATAAAGAAATAAATAATGTTAAATAGATAATGTTAAATAAATAAAATAATACTGTTAAATGAATAAATCAGTTAATACTGTTAAATAAATAAATAAATTAATTAATTAATACAGTTAAATAAATACATACTGTTTTAAGATTAAAGTATCCAGTTAAAGTGATTTTAATAAGGACAATTTAGACATTTTATCAAACAATTTTGGTCAAATTAGCTTCAGAAAAAGTGACTTTAGCTGAAAAGTGAGAAGTTTTATTCTCTGGTTTAAATCTCAGAGCAAATCTGATTTATTCCTGACAGAGATGTGTTTGAGATTAATGTGATGAAAGATTCAAGCTGTGTTAAAAATGAGTTCTTCAGCGAGACCAAACACACACAAACCAGCAGCGAGCACAAACGATGGAGACGGGTGAGAGTGATTGACATGGGGTGTAACATGATTTCACGACTCCCAAAAGATATCTTGTTAAATACAAATAGAGGAATATGGTGTGATGTTTCTTTTGACAGCACAAATGAACGACACCGGTTTGGAGCGACTTGGACTACATGAGGTGGAGAGTGACATCACAGCCAAAAAACATGTTTAATATCTCAAACACTGAACCAGCACAAACGAATGGGACAGTTTTAGAGAAGATTTAATTATATGGGGTGATAAATTCACTGAGATACTGTTTTTAATTTCCATCTCCAGTGTTTTCTCTCACATCGGTGTATATTCTGAGTAATGTGATGTTTAAAGTATTACATTTATAAATATTTCAGAAACATGTGAGTTTAAAGTGCCGATAGTGAACAGAGTCGAGATGAGCGTTTGATGTGTTTTTGACAAGTGCTTCATCTGAGTATGTAGATGTCATGATGGTCCGAGGTTTGTTATGTTCATATCATTCACTAATTTGAGTTTTATGACTAGGGCTGCAACTATCGATTATTTTGATAATCGATTAATATTTAATTATTTCTACGATTTATCGATTAATCGGATACAAATACAATTTTATTTCCTGATTTTATTAAAATATGATTTTTCAAACACTGAAATGATAAAGGGCGTAAGGATTTGGTTTGATGTACATTAATGAATTAAAGATTATTTACTTTCACAAAACTTTGAACAAAGCCTGAATCATAAAAAGTTTAAATGTATTATTATTATTCATTTCAGGACATGCGAAACAGACTCATCCCTATGCTCACTGTATTACATACGCAGGAAAAACACTTTAAAAACCATAATATAATCATGACTGAGACATCCGATGTCTCACACTCAAACTCTATTTTAATATGAAAAACAAAAACAAATTCTATGCAGTGATTTGTTCATGGATGTTTCAGACACAAGAATCTATTGAAGTGTATTTCTATATTGTTTGAGTCACTGCTGCAGATGATGAACACAAGAGACTTTATGTCAGTATAAACACATCAGAGGAGTAAAAGCAGCATCAGTCGTGTGTTCAAGACATTATTGATCATGAGTGTATCAGTCTCAGTCGTGTGTTCAAGACATTATTGATCATGAGTGTATCAGTCTCAGTCGTGTGTTCAAGACATTATTGATCATGAGTGTATCAGACTCAGTCGTGTGTTCAAGACATTATTGATCATGACTGTATCAGACTCAGTCGTGTGTTCAAGACATTATTGATCATGACTGTATCAGACTCAGTCGTGTGTTCAAGACATTATTGATCATGAGTGTATCAGACTCAGTCGTGTGTTCAAGACATTATTGATCATGACTGTATCAGACTCAGTCATGTGTTCAAGACATTATTGATCATGAGTGTATCAGACTCAGTCGTGTGTTCAAGACATTATTGATCATGACTGTATCAGACTCAGTCATGTGTTCAAGACATTATTGATCATGACTGTATCAGACTCAGTCGTGTGTTCAAGACATTATTGATCATGACTGTATCAGACTCAGTCGTGTGTTCAAGACATTATTGATCATGACTGTATCAGACTCAGTCGTGTGTTCAAGACATTATTGATCATGACTGTATCAGACTCAGTCGTGTGTTCAAGACATTATTGATCATGACTGTATCAGACTCAGTCGTGTGTTCAAGACATTATTGATCATGAGTGTATCAGCATCAGTCGTGTGTTCAAGACATTATTGATCATGACTGTATCAGACTCAGTCGTGTGTTCAAGACATTATTGATCATGAGTGTATCAGCATCAGTCGTGTGTTCAAGACATTATTGATCATGACTGTATCAGACTCAGTCGTGTGTTCAAGACATTATTGATCATGACTGTATCAGTCTCAGTCGTGTGTTCAAGACATTATTGATCATGAGTGTATCAGACTCAGTCGTGTGTTCAAGACATTATTGATCATGAGTGTATCAGACTCAGTCGTGTGTTCAAGACATTATTGATCATGAGTGTATCAGACTCAGTCGTGTGTTCAAGACATTATTGATCATGAGTGTATCAGTCTCAGTCGTGTGTTCAAGACATTATTGATCATGAGTGTATCAGTCTCAGTCGTGTGTTCAAGACATTATTGATCATGAGTGTATCAGACTCAGTCGTGTGTTCAAGACATTATTGATCATGACTGTATCAGACTCAGTCGTGTGTTCAAGACATTATTGATCATGAGTGTATCAGACTCAGTCGTGGTGTTCAAGACATTATTGATCATGAGTGTATCAGACTCAGTCGTGTGTTCAAGACATTATTGATCATGAGTGTATCAGACTCAGTCGTGTGTTCAAGACATTATTGATCATGAGTGTATCAGACTCAGTCGTGTGTTCAAGACATTATTGATCATGAGTGTATCAGACTCAGTCGTGTGTTCAAGACATTATTGATCATGAGTGTATCAGACTCAGTCGTGTGTTCAAGACATTATTGATCATGAGTGTATCAGTCTCAGTCGTGTGTTCAAGACATTATTGATCATGAGTGTATCAGACTGCAGCGCCAGATTGTGATTCATAAGTTAAAGGAATATTCTGGATTTAATACAAGTTCAGTTCAATCATGGTGTTCAAGCCACAATAAAGCAAGAGACCTTGATTTCAAACTTGAAACTTCATTTTTTTTTTTATTTTAACTAAAAATGAAATTGTAAAAATTAAGTGCAATTCAAATATGTGTTGTTCCAGACGGGAATTTAATAGTCTGGAGAAATACATCATGTTTTTGTATTATTTTGTTTTAATCACAGAGTCTGCAGAGTTGCGTTCACAATGAACTGTTCTGTGGAAATAAAGTGAACTGAGCTGAGATGTCTGAGGTCATCTGCAGCACTCATAGATGATACTGTTCTTGCAAAAAAATAAAACAAAGAAAGAGTGAGAATCCTTTACACGCGTGTGCTCCAGGAGACCGCACGCCTCCGTACAAACAGCGTGTCATACATGCGCATCGACGGATTTTCTGTCATCTGTTCTTAAAGGTGCAGTATGTAAGACTCAGAAACCCGTGTTATTAGTGACACCTGTGGCCGTTAAGTGAACTGCAGCAGCTCCAGTGATCACGCACACACTCAATACCGTGTTCAGACCAGACGCGTCGAGAGCATCAAATCGACCGGAAGTCATTCATTTTCTATGACAGTCAGCGTCTCTCGGCGGTGAGAAGCGGCACGGCGAGTCTTGGGCGGTGTTGGCATCAGAGGAAAGTTCAAGTGCGGGCAACATTATGGTAATGAGCTTTGACGCGTTTCGGCGGCAACCTATTGAGTATAGAAGTGCTCCGCTCTAGCGAAGTCTAGAGAACACAACAGTGTAAACTTTGGTTCCCACCAAACATTAGTTCTGAAAACAAAATGGAGGAGAAACTGATTATTGCCGCGGTGGGTTTTCCCGTAATAATTGATCTGTCCCTGTTTGTTTACAGGGATATAAATAAAATAACAAAACGATGAGTGGACAAAGGTGTCTGAAATTATTGGTGTGCCAGGTGAGTTGAGGAAGTGGAAATTAAGGTTAATATAATATTATATAATATTAAAATATTTCATGAGGATATACGCTACTTGTGATATGTCGTAATAAAGATACCGGTCGACATGTCTGGATGTTTTGTGGCCCCTTTAAATATAGTTCACAAAACCAAGCACTCAACGAACGTTGCCGCCTATTTCAAATACGTCAGAGCGTCCACGAATTTTCGATAGCGTTGTTGGCAGAGCGAATTTTGACGCTCTCGCCGCCTCTGGTCTGAACGCACGGATAGAGACACGAGCATCGACCAAAACAATGAAGTAAAGTACAAAGAGACTGAACGTGATTCACCGACATCATGCTGACAGATATTAACATAATTACAATTACACAGTTATGAATGTTTTACTACAAACTTTGAGACTGTATATTATATTTGACTCTCCAGTGCTGGAACAGGATAAAACTAAGTGTGGATATCAGTCTATGTGAGACTGTAGTTTGAAATAATCACTTTTCTTTACATGATACATTGACTGCATTTATACAAGAGACTATAGGTGCGTACACACTGCCAGAGACTTTGTCGCTGCAGGTCGCCAGTGGCTGGCGGTGAAGTCGCTAGTGGGTGTTCCCACTACTGGTTGCCTAGTAACGTTTATAAATGACATTCACGGATGTCATTCCATTGCTGTTGACAGCAAATCTCTTTTCTTGCCACTAAAAACAAACATTTTGGAGGGAAAAGTCTAAATATAAATGGAATCAGTACATAAAATGCTTTATATCAAAGATGAATGAGAAACCAGGCGTGCTGTTTGCCATAGCGGCTGTTTATTTGTGGCGAAAATGCAAATGCCGGTCTGTCTGGGTCCACAAAATCCCCACGATCTCAGATACACCTTTCCATGCAGTATTTTTCTTAAAAATGTCCTTGTACGTGGGAAGAGACATATCATAGAGCACTGGAAAATTTCTAACAGCAAGAATTAGCCTTTCATCCATCTTTCCGTTACTGCAGGAGCTGAGAGCGAGAGAGAGAGAGAAGGATCATGTGAGCTCTCCCGTCTTCTCTCCTATTGGCTGTCGCTTCCGTTAGTCGCTCTTCATTTGAATAAAGTTGAACTTGTCTCAACTTTGTCGCGTCGCTGGACACGCCCACATCTAGTCGCCAACAGTCGCGAAAGTTTGTGTCGCCGGAAGTCGCTGTGCTCTCATTGAAAATGAACGGTATGGAGTCGCTGTCAGTGTGTATGCACCTTATGTCGGCGTTAGCGAGCTAGCCAGCTTATAACCAAGTTACGTTACACTAATGAATGGAGCTTTTTACATCATCTTGAACATTGTCAAGCATTTATTTAATGTGTTATTGTAGTTTACTTTACTGAATAATTACAGATTAACATTGACATTAATCTGACATTTAGTATAAAGAGAAGATCGTTGAAATTATTTGAAAGTTATGAAGAAAGGTATCTTGCAATTCCTCAACGTTAGCAGACAAGATCAAGTTAGCTAAAATGACACGGATCAATCATATGTTACTATATTTCACATGATTTGCAGTTCTGTAAGTTTACCTGTCCAATAAGAAGAACGCCAATTCAGGGTCGGTCTAGATCCCCAAAACCGAATGAATGTAATTAATCAAATGCTGATGTTCTCTCTAGTTTTCGCTCGACCATGATCACGTTTCTGCTTAGCCAGGCGGGATTCAGTATATAATTTTTTTTTTGTCTTACTCAGAGTTTGTGTATGAGTCGGTGTTGTGCGGGACGTTTGATGGATTTCATCTCTAAGATAACGTTATCTAGTGTTGCAGACTATCTGTTGTTGCTGTTGAATAGTGGAAGAGAAGATATTACTGTCTGAGGCTCTCGGGAGTGCATAAATGTCACATCCTTTGGATTTTCCCGGGAAAAGCGCATGGAAATCAGTCTACAGGCTTTAATAGGCAACCTAGGGAGTCCTGGAAGAGCACATTTTTTTTTATGTTGCGGTACAAGCCGTTCACACATTGGCAAAAAAATGCAAATATTTCATGAAAAATTTTCCATATTGCATCTTTAATAATATAATAAAGTGTTTCTTCATGCGTGTGTCTGTGTGCTGCGGGGCAAGTTATTTGTTACATTAAATTGATAATAATAATAATAATTTTATACATTAATGGAGAAACGAGCCAAATATCATCTTCAGCTATTGGCGATCACTATTGACCATCGTCGAGATCCTCGTCTGTCGGCACAACACTAATGTGCATTTCTCTCTATAAATGTTCAGACAGACTCCTTGTTGGTTTTTCCGGCACATTCAGCATCATCACAGCTTCTGCTGGTGTCGCTGCAGCTCGCTTCATGCGTGCGCTGGTAAAATGTATATTTTAGAGGCTCATTATTACGGTTTAATATTTCTCTGTAATGTAGATCAGTGTTAGAAATGTTACTATAACAATCTTTCTCAGAACTGGAACTCAAACCATTGTCTGATGCCCCCAAAATATATATATTTAAGAAATTACATTAATATCATAAACGTGCGACTAGTCGACTAATGGCTTAAACTAACAACTACTAGTCGACTAGTAAAATCTTTGGTCGGGGGAATCCCTAATCGACGCATTTGAGGAATAATATTGATTACCACAAAAAATAATTTTGACTCGTCCCTCCTTTTCTTTAATAAAAGCAAAACTGAAGATTACAGTGAGACACTTACAATGGAAGTAAATGGGGGTCAATCTGTAAACATTAAAATACTCTCAGTTTCAGAAGTATAGACACACGACATAAACAATATCTGTGTAAACATGATTTTACTGTGATAAAACATTTATTTACCGCATCTGTGTAAAGTTATAAAACTTCATTGCCATGACGATATAATGTCAACAAACCTAAAATCCCTAAAATGACTGTAAAACTGATGATGAAACTAATTTACATCTTAAATAATGGATGAATTTTAAAAGAATAATTAATGTGTGTTTTTTACATTTTAAGCTTCACATTTCGACCCCATTGACTTCCATTGTAAGTGACTCACTGTGACCTCGATTTGAGCTTTTCTTAAAGAAAATGAGGTGCGAGTCAAAATAGTTTTTGTGGTTATCAACATTACGCTACAAATTCTGTCAATTGAGATTAAATTGTATTAAACCCAGAATATTCTCTCAATTTCTAGTCATGTTTTTTTTTCTCCCTCAAGTGTTTTTGTCTTTTTCATGTATTTTTTCTTCATGTGTGTGTAAATATCACTGCAGTGTTTGTTGAATGTGAACACACACCTGATACAGTCAGTGTAACAGCATCACTGATGTCTGATCTCTGTGAGTCTCTGATTTTCTCTCCTCTACAGCTGTATTTACCACTGTCAGACACATACACATAACTGATCTTGAGATCTTGAGTCGATGGGTATGAGTAGTGAATGTGTCCATCTTTAATCCAGCTGTATCTCCACTCAGTGTGTGTTTGTGTCTCTATGTCACATGTGAGAGTGACTGTCTCTCCTCTGAACACATGATGATCTGGATTTACACGCACTTCAGGTTTTGGTCTCTCTGTATAAAACACAAGTAAATATTGCTCAATAATAATAATACACGAATTAAGAGTGTAATCAATCAAACTGGAAAACTGCAAATCCATCAAGATCCTTTTGAATTATTACATCTACACATTTATTTGATGCATTTGATTATAATGTAACAGACGATCACTCACCGATGACAGTAAGAGTGACATCATCACTCCAATCAGAGGAGAACGGCCTTGATGTTCTGATACCTCGACACTTACATTTCTGGTTGTTTCGTTCACTAATATTGTTAATGACATACTTCATCTTATTAAAGTTTTGAACATCACGACCACAAAACCATCCGTATGTCCAGTCTGTCCCCTGAACATCACATGTGAGAGTGACAGTCTCTCCTCTGAATATCTGTGATTTTTCAGGATTTACAGTCAGAACAGGTTTATCTGTAAGAACCAGAAACAAACACACACACACACACACGCACACGCACACGCACACACACACACACACACACACACACACACTAATTATAGATGTCTTTACAAGCCTTTTATTTAATTAACAGTATTTATTTATTTATTTAACAGTATTTATTTATTTAATTAACAGTATTTATTTAATTAACATTATTTATTTAACATTAATTATTTATTTAACAGTATTTATTTATTTAACAGTATTTATTTGTTTATTTTAAGAAAAGTCTCCAGCAAGTGTGCAGCACATGAACTCAATAGTTTAAAAAGCATCCCAGGATGCACCTGAAGTTGATTGAGGAAATGAACTGTGTGCAGATCTGGAATAGATGAAACACTGAAGAAGTTCAAATAGAAGATGAAACAACAACGATATATTCCAGCATGTGAACTGTAGTGTCGCATGGCACTGAGACTATGAAATCTTCTGATAAATGCCTCACATTACCTTTTCTTGGTGAGTTATGTATCTCAAAACAGACGGATCAGACTGATAAAATTGAAATATTTATGGACGATCTTTTAGTGGACAGACTCCAAAAGGACCACGCCAGAAAACTGCATAAAGCCAGGAGAAGAGAGAAAAAGAAGAAAGAAGAAGCAATTGAGAAGACAGAGGAAAGATCTCATCTGTCAGATGACAAAGACCATCAAACGGATGGAAAAGCTTAATAAACGATTGTTGTGTACCGCAAAGGAGCTTTTAAGGGGAAAACAATTTATATGTCCTATTTGTGAAATGTCAATCTAGCAGAAGGAGCTTGCATGGCTGATGCATACTCGCTTTGTCAGTTAAAGAGCTACTGTTTCCTGTGTTATTTCTGTAAAGCATTAGAGAGGTTTAAACTGGGGTGAAACCACACTGGTGCCTGTCCCTGTAACCTTTAGACATAGAAAAGAATAGGTCTGCTGAGAGGCCATTGAGAGGCCAGGGGTAGGACGTGGTTTTAACACATGTAGGTGAGAAAACGGGTAGATTTTTAGCAAACTTATTGGGGGGAAAATTCTAGAGTAAGTAAGCAGCTTTGTGTTTAGCATAAGAACCGTAAAAGCTTCCTAATAAGGAATGATTTCTTTAAGGGGACTGCCCCCCAAATCTTAAAGACGGCCCCAATTAAACCATATAAATGTTTCTGTTTCCTGTGTTACGGGGCCGCACTCCGAGGTGAAGACCTATACGCTTTTCTGTTATTTTTGTTTTTTTGAATTTATTGTCTTTGTATTATTCTGAGAATTTTTGAGTAAAACGAAACCATAATTTTTGGTGATTCGAAAACCTTTCAAAATATGTCAAAAATAGTGTAATAATTCAAAATAGTGATTTTTCCTAGATACATCTTGACTTAAATAGTGAAACGGATCCTAGACTGAGCTGGATTGGACACCGCCGAGGACCCTATTACCACTTCAACTACCCTGTAAAGCAACAGGTGAGTAATATATAATACTAATGTGTGATATAAGGGTTGAGAAGTTCTCATATAGGTTTACAGCGGTATAAAAATACAGCATGGCGCCCAACGTGTGGGGCATTTCGCTAGTAAGGAAATTATAAAGACAATTTTTCAGGACAGATAAAGCGTATAGCCAAAGTCCACATACTACAGCCACTGTCATTGTCCAGAAGTCAGAGGAACTGACATTGTCCATAAGTCAGAGGGATTGACATTGGACACAAATCACTCGCAGAGTCCAGAGGACCTGAGTAATAAATTAGCACGCGCAGGCTCATATGAAGACCTGCTAAGAAAACTCAAAGACCCGTGAGTGGGGAGAGTTAGTCTAGAGATATAAACCGGTTTAGAGTGAACCCAAACACTTGCAGAAAATAAGGGAGTAAGTGAACCCAAACACTTGCAGAAAATAAGAGAGTAAGTGAACCCAAACACTTGCAGAAAATAAGGGAGTTGAGTATCAAACAGATTTGTGAAAGGGTTGCATCTTTTACATGCAACACATGGGTGGCTAAGCTTTCGGTGTGTACTTTCAACACGGTTCGAACCGCTGCTCCCTTCGGGTCATGTTGTTGGTGGGCATTGTATTCTTGGCCACACATGTCACAGGGAAGTGCGAGCAGGCACTTCCTAAAAATCTGAATATAACACCAATTTGGGTGTGTAGCAAGGAACAATAAGAAGTTTGAAGTGAAACTTTAACACTTAAGAATGGAAAGCCTAATGGTGACTATAGATTTAGTTACCAGTGACACTGCAGGAAAGATAGAGTGGTCTGACCCTACTAAGTGTAAATGTGGCTTTAAGGACATACCCTGGCAAGAAGTCAGAGAAACTGCACCCGTGGTTAATTTGAGGGTGCAGGAAGGAGCGGAAGCCCCAACTTTCATATACTCTGATAAAGGAGGTAACGAGGAAAATCCAAAAGTGAGAGTCTTTAATTCAGCAGGGAAGGAAATAAAGGGGATAACAACGAAAAGTTGGGCCAACCTAGCTGAAGATGGTTCTGAAGAAGAATCAGAGAAAGGCTCAGTAACTTATAGTGTCATTTCTCAAGAAGAAATGAGTGTAAATCTTGCCGAACCAAACGCTCCACTCTATGAAGCATTACAGAGCCCTAGGGAGGAAGCCATAGCCGAAGTTGAGGGACCCCTCAGGTTATATTTCGCTAAGGGACCTAATTTAGTGGTTCTGAAGGCAGGATACCTACATTTGGAGGAAGAGGCAGATGTTCTAGTTAATGCCGCTAATAACAATCTCCGTCACGGTACCGGAGTTGCAGGAGCCCTCTTAAGAAAAGCAGGAAAAAGATTCCAAGACGAATCGGACAAATTATTAGAAGGCAAAACCAGCCCTCTTACTACGGGGGATATAATCCTACAAAAAATGGGAGGACCAAATGGCAAACCCGTAATACACGCTATAGGGTACAAGAAAGGAAAGGGTCATGATCTGGAGGAAGAATTACGAGCCCTAATGGCCACTGATATATTAATTGACAAAATATGTGCGTGTGCTAAAGAAAACAAGTATCGTACTATAGCCATGCCCGTAATATCCGGAGAAGAGTTCGGATTTAATGAAGTCAAGCCAGGTGCATGCCTAGTAACGGCACTACTAAGAAAAACAACCCAGACTAACTGGCCTAAGACATGGATGATTTGCCATCCTGATGGCGCAGTGCTAAGAAATATGGCAGAAAGTATAAATCAAAATGAAGCGGCAGGCGAGGGGCCGTCAAAACGAAGAATAGGACGAGATCAAACGGCCGACGAGCTCAGCGTAGAAGCTGCAGGGGGAGAACCGAACCCGGAGTGGCCGATATTAAAAAGGACGGCCACTTCCCGAGGTGCTAAAGACCCCGTTGAAAACCCCTTCCCTAAATTAAAGCTATGCAGTAATTATGAAACCTTTAATTTAGGAAAAGAATCATACCGACCTACTCACGCAAAGAGCAGGAAGAAAGAAACGCTATTAGAAACCAAAAAGGCGGCTACCGCTGCCGAGGCAGACGAAAGGGATGATTCTGACAGAGATCGTACGGCCAAAGTGCATGAGTTAAATCAGCACTTGGAAGCCTTACATCTAGGAACTCCAGGGCAAAGACCAAAAATCCCCAGCAGGCTAAAGCGGCCTCTTAAACAGCCTGAAGTCTCTTTAGAGAAAACTGGAGCCACTTTAGAGAAATTATTAAAGTGTGACCAGGAAATGCGTATACTCAAAAGGGCCAAGCTAAAAAACATCACTGTGAAGGAAAAAGTTAGGAAATTAGGCCTCGATAGACACATACATTCTCGCTGAGTTTGAGATTCATGGGGGTAGAAAATTAGCACAAACTCTAGAAGGTCTAATTCCAACAAACAAAGAAGAATTAGAACAGAAAAGGTTTGAGGAGAAATGGGTCACTGTAGGTGCCCTGTCAGCGTGTCAGGAAATGGCACATCAGGGCGTTGAGGGGCTCCTTCGACTTATCTTTAAGGGGGTAAAAAATAATGCCCTTACAGGAGCCCGAGAGTTTCTTTTGTACGGTCCCGAGACACTTCCAGAAGAACTGGAAAAAGCTCTGATTAAGTATGATCGTAAAACTGAATTAATTCAAAGTGATAAGGTTAAATCAAGTGAAAAACAACCTACAACAAAAACCCAGACTAGGAAATCAGAGCGCGAAAGAAGGCCTTATAATCGATATGAATCAGAGAGAAGGCCAACCTTAAACCCGAACCCTAAAACAGTGACAAAGAAAAATATAGGGGAGAATAACTATCGCAGAAACACAAATCGAGAAGGTGACAGGCGCAGAGATCAGTCGAGACCTAAAATAAACAAAGATGAGAGCAGCAGAGGGAGTGGTACATATATCAGCCCTGAGAAATGGGACAGACTGACTCAGGAGGAAAAAACCCGAATTAGAAGAGATAGGGAAAAACCCAAATCAAAAATTGGAAGGGTTAAAATTAACGAAACCACTAGCAGCCGAGAAGTTAAAGAGGAAGAGCCGAAACAACAAAAAACCAAAAGGTCAAGGAGAGTAAATGGAGTTTCAGATTAGGATACTTCGGCCCCCCTCAAGACGGCACTGCAAAAAACGTTAGAGAAAGATAAACGATTATACAAAACTTACGATGATACCACATTCCGCGTGGACACGGGGGCCGACATCAGCGTAATAAAACCCTCAGAGAACCATGGAGAATTAATAGATATAATAATGGTTGAAGACTTTGATGGCCGAGTAAGCAGAAAAAACGTCTGGAGAAAAGAGAAGATAAATGTAGTAATGGGGAATGACAATTTGCTCTGTCCAGATGATTTAGTAAAAATAGGAAAATTAGGAATTGTGGATCAGAACAGGGAGATTCAGAGAATAGTAAGGGAATCTAACCTAACGGATAAAGGGGGGCTGGAAATACTTTTGAGGAAGTATCTGCCCTATTACTCAAAAAGTAAAAATGATTGTGGGAAAGTTCAATCGAATTATGAGCACATAATTTCAGGAGGCGTCCCACCTCCACAAAGACAGTATAAAATTAATTCCAAAGCAGAAAAAGAGATCGGCGAGACTATCAAAGAACTGACAGATCAAGGAATAATAAGGAAGCTGAAGAAAAATGAGAGTGCCGCTACTAATGCCCCGATCCAAGCCGTGGCCAAGCCGGACGGGAGCTTTCGATTAGTTAATAATTTTAAAGCGCTTAATCGTCTCACAGTACCAGATACTAGATATCTAATCAACTGTGGCGAGGCTAGTGGAAGCATTGGCCGAGACAAAAAATGGTTATCTAAGATTGACCTCGCTAACGGGTTCTGCAGTGTTCCGTTAGCAAAAGAAAGTCAGGACAGAACGGCTTTCACTTTCAGAGGAGATCAGTTTGTATATAATCGACTACCACAAGGCTACAAAAACTCACCCAATGTATTCCAAAGCATGATGATTGAAATATTATCAGGGATACTGGTAACAGTTTACATTGATGATATCCTCGTAGCCACAGAAACAGAGGCAGAACACATGACGTTACTAGAGCAGACTCTAGACAGGGTGACAGCTGCCGGCCTTAAGCCGAGTCTGAAAAAGATAGAAGTAGGGAAACACGAAGTTGATTTTTTGGGGTTTAAACTAGGGAGGGATTCCAAAACTCTAACAACAAGCACGAGGTGGAAATTAGAAGAGTTGTTGAAATCTGGTCCTCCCAAGTCAAAAAAGCAACTACAGTCACTGTTAGGGACGCTGAATTTCATCAGAGAATTAATTCCTAAGTACTCTAGAGAAGCTAAGTTGCTATATCAGGGTACAAAAGAAGGGAAATGGAAGTGGACGAATGAGATGGAGACAGCCAGAGTAAAATTGATAAGAATGGCACTAGACAGTGGAGAGTTAGAACGACGTGATGAAACTGTGCCATTGATAGTTGATGTGAGGGAGGCAGAGCAGGAAGTGGCTCTGACACTATCAAACAGAGACAGCAAAGCGCCTATAGCCTTTTTAACTCATACACAGGAAGCGAGTATGTTGAAGTATGAAGAAAATGGGCCTGAGAGAATACTAGCAGCAGTGACAAAGAGACTATTGCAGCTGAAAGCAATAGCAAAAGAACAGCCTATCGAAATACAATCTCACGCGGGCGAACTGACCAGACTTAAAAAGAACCTAGTGATGAATCAGGCAAGAATTCATTCCCAAAGATGGGACCAAAGGAACCTGATATTAGGGGATAATCAATTAGAATGGAAAATGATCAAATTAAAAAGGAAAGAGAAAATGACCAAATACCATGATGCACAGCAGCATATGCCAAAATATTTCACAGACGGCAGTGAGCGAGCAGGCAAAGTGAAATGGGGTTACTTAGTCAGGAAGGAGGGTCAGTTAATCACTTCCCAAAGTAAAGAAATACAAGGAACTGCTCAACTAGCTGAAGTCACTGCAGTACAGAAAGCCCTAGAAAAAGCTGTTGAATTAGGGCATAAAGAAATTGTATTGACGTGTGACTCAGAATATGTGGCAGATGGTTTGAACCAAGAACTAGAGATATGGAAAGCTAACGGTTTCCATAACGCACGTAATAAACCTATGCCTCATAGAGAACAATGGGAAAGGATAGCGGAGCTCATCCAGAAAGTGACAGTGCATTGTTACCACCAAGTCGGTCACACAAAGCAAGAAAGCGAAGCAGCACGAGGAAACAGGGAAGTAGATAAGTTTATAGGGCGAGTTAAACTACAGGAAGTCACTGAACTGTTTCAAAAAATGCATGATGAATTAAACCACCCTAGCTATAACCTGATTCAAATGGAACTTAGACTCCGAAATCTCAACATACCAAATTGGAGAATGAGATATAGGGAAGTAAAGAAGGAATGTAAAATATGCAGAAAATTTATGACGGCCAAAGGGGCCCAGGAAAGCGAGCTACCGAAAGAATACCGAGGTCAAGAAGTCAGTATAGACTTCGCCGGGCCTCTAAGGCCCAAAACCGCAAGAGGAAACTGTTATTTTCTCTTAGCAGTTGACAACCACACTAAGAAAAAGATGGTCTGGCCAATGCGTTCCGCACTAGAGAAAAATGTTGTTGAATGTTTGAAGGAATGGATCAAATGGGAAGGAAAAAAATGGTGTCAATCAGAGCAGACGGTGCACACAACATTAGTGGGAAACTAGTAGAGGAGTTCTGTAGAGAAAACAAAATATTGCTGATCAAGAGCATCCCCTACAGGCCAGAAACAAACTCCATTGCAGAGAATTCGATCCGTCAGGTGAAAGAATTCTTTGGTAAAAATGAAAACTTAGGAGAATGGGATTCTATTATTGATCTCTGTCTCTTGCGTCTTAACAGATGTGATTACGTGACACCCAAGGAAAGGGAGATAAAATCCAACCCGAGGTTCAAACCTGGAGACAGTGTGATTATCACTAGACGGAAAAAGGTAGGGAGATTCAATCAAGGCTTAGGGACCGTAGACACAGTAAAATCAGTTACAGGATCAAACACTGTAGAGTTAGAAAATAACGGGATCCAGTCAAATAAAGATCTAGTTAAGAAATAATAATGGAAGAAATAATTAGAATCACAAGCAGGAGAGGGCTGATTAGAGTGGAGCATGGTCAGCATGGCTCAAAAGCTATGTTGTGGTTAGAGCCAGAACTTCAAAGGGTATTGGGCTTCACAGGAAGTGCTGCCACTCCTGTAGAGATTCGAGTTCGCCCATATATGTGTGTCATTTGTGACAAAGCAGTGGCTATACCCACTTTAGCCCCTAATGAGAAGAAATCTATGGGTGCAGAATGGTTGGTTACTGAGCATAGCCACATTGAGATAGGAGGCATCCTAATATGTAAGGAGTGTTGGCCAATCCATCCTAAAATAAGGGTGGATTCGTACCGTGTGTCTGGCGGCACGGCAGAACGATGTTGCTGCACTTTTGATGGAAATGACAGCTGGACATGTGTAGTATGTGGCACAAAGAACCGGACGTTAATGTCGTCCAGGTATATATGGGAAGCCATACGAGTTATGAAACCCATAGGACTGTTCAAAGATGGAATAGTCACCAGATTTTCCCGACATCCATGGATAGGTATGAGGAAACATGAGAGGGTAGCCTTTCTAAAAACTAGAACACCTATCTTCCCCAATGATGACAGGGAAATTAAAACCCGATCACTGCAAGAGAGGGAAGCATTAGTCAGAGAGATAATAGACAAAGATCGTGAGAGCGATTTGTCTCTAGCTGATCTGGAATCAGCTAGATGGAACCTCACATTATGGCATGTGCCCATTGTAAGGTGCTTTCCCGAGGCAGAGATGAAGCGAGGCTCTTCAGGGAAATTAGCTTGGATATATGTAAAAAGAGGACAAGAGTGGCAGGTGAGAACCTGGAGTTCCCTAGCTATAGAATTAGCACAAGGAAATGTTTGGGAAGATAGCCCTAAGTATAAAAAGGACTATAGGGGAACTCTATCTAGGTCAAATGTGACAAAAGAGAAAAGACAGTCATGCAGGAAGGAGAAGTTTGTCGAGCTTGAAGTGGCTCCGCCCAAAGACATGAAAGAACACTCAGTCTGGCAAGCTACGGAGAAGAAGTTTCAGGCCGGAAACTTTTACGGGGATGGTCAAATTACAGAGGTGCCAGAAAAACAATTTAAAATTGTGATACACTTAAAAATAAATGTATTAACCAGTGCACACCCCGACTTTAATTGGATTGGGGGAATTGAAGCTGAACTGCATGAGAAACAGCCTGAGGTGAAAGTAATCAAAAAGGGTCTGTTTCGACGAGCTAAATGGCTCGTCACCGAACCTATGAACTAACCTATGATTACAGAACATGGAGAAAGCAAGGTCGAAGAACGTCCTGACTGACGAACTGGAGGGAGCAAGAGAAAACATCAGGAGGTTAAAACGACAACGAAATTGCTGGAAGTGGATAAGTACAATTTTATGGTTATTGTTAGGTTTGGGGATAATTGTATTAGCCGTCGTACGTATCAGTTAAGTATTACAGTGGGAAATCTTAATGGGACGAGTGATCCTAGCAGAAGTCCAAGTAGACAGGGAAAATGTCTCTGGATTCGATATAACTGTATTAGCTACAAAACTAAAGAATAAGAAGGAAATAGAGAAAAATAATAAATATTTTTGCAAGTGGATTAATAGTAATGTAAATAATAAAGATCAACAACAAAAAGATGTGTTGTATTATATAAATAGGGAACCTAAAGTTAAGATTAGAAAAACAGTGAGAATGAAACGCTGGCATAGTAAAGAAGTGGAGATTTACGAAACCAATAGTTACATTACAGACCATTATAGAAATGAAACACTTCGGTATTTCATTGGGTCAACAAGTAGAACTAGTCGAAATGAAGAGCTAGGAGGATGTTGGATATTTAAAATGAACCAAGGATTTAATCCGTGGAAAATAGGCCAATGTAAAAATAAAGGGACGGTAATAAAACGAAAATTAAGAAACATTAAAAATGATAAAAATGAATATGAAATGGAAATGGAAAGAAATGTAAAGGAATGGATTAAATCGAATAGACTGTTAAATCCCTTAGGGGAATTTGTCTTATTAACAACAACACATGGGAGATTGTCTCCTAATATGGATAACCATTTTGCAATGGAATTAACAGAAGCTGAGAAATATTACGCAACTACAATTGATTTAGAACTGAATAAAACTATTCCGTGGATATGGCGGGAAAGGTTCAAATTACCAAGAGTCAAGTATAATTATAAAAAGGAGTTGTGGGAATTCGACAACAAACGGAGAGAAACAGAAGTTTATCTAATTAAAATGGTATTGAATAATTCATTACAAACTGAGGAGGACCTTAAAAGTCATTACGATGAAAGAATGATGATAATGGATAGATGTGTCAGGTTAAGAATAAGTGAGAGGAATCACAAGAAGAAGTATGAGTACAACAAAAATGGCTATAATGACTATTCATATTCGATCTTTTGTGATAAGCGAGGGGAGCTTATGGATTGCAGCGATCTGATAAATGGCAGTGACCCAATATCAGGTAATCGTTCGGCGGATGTTCTTAGCATAAAAAGAAAATTAAGGCTGAAACGAGTAGGTATGAAGCATCGAAAAGATGAAGACGGGAAGTATAGAATGAAATTAATTTTCCATGATGAAGAACTACTAGGGCTGACCGGAAATAGGTGCGGAGAGTTGGTTAAGCAATGCTCACAGGGGCATGATCACATAACCATTAATCAGATGCTATCTGTATTATGCTATTGGTCTAATGGAATTGTACCATTACCGTGGACGTTAGTGAAAAACAATTCGTCCAATTTATACGAGATATCTTATGGATTGGGGGGAGTTATACGAACCATAGATAAGGGATTGCAGTGGAAAATTATGCATGTGCCCGCTAGAATAGATGAGAACATATTACTAAGATATGAACTTAGAAAAGACAGTCCTCTAAAACTAGCCAACTTAGAATTAGTAGCACTAGACGATTTAGATCAACTAATCTCAAGAAAATCCTGGAAAACTTCTTGGTGTAAGGGAATAGACAAGAATTATTATCTAGGGATGAATTGGATGAGAGAAACGATTTGCAAACGCAGCATCGAAATCATCGGAGCAGATAGCTTTCCGAGATGGTTTGACGAACCTAAGTTATTTATTGAGACGAATGCCACAACAACCGTAGTTAAGTTCGTAACACAAGATGTATGGGAATGGCTAGTAAGTTTATTGATCAAGTTGGGTTGGTATGCTTTATACGGGGCAGCAGGAATAATAGGAATAATGTTGCTATTGATTATAGTGAAATGTTCATGTAATGCCCTGGGTAGACGGATATGTTCACGGAATCATAGACCAGACCAACTGGAAGTTTTAGAAAAACTTGTAAAATTGCAGAGTTCTCAGCTAAAGAGGAGGCGGAGTATTTCTGAGAAGTCACTGCTATCATAAGAGATAGGCCTGTACCACTGGCTCCGGAGACTCGTCAGATGACAGATGACTAAGGGGAGGAGTCAGTGGTAGGAGGTAATAGGGACAGTTAAGACAGAGATAAAACTTCTCTCTCTCTCTCTTTCTCTCTCTCTCTCTCTCTGCTACTTGTGGGGTTAATCATTCGAAGAAAAAACTTCTTCCTTACTTCATTGAGAAAAACAACCAATAAAGAAAATTGTTCCAGTAAGACCAACGGAAGATCTAAATTGATAATTGACTAACATGGCATCCAATGGGACGAAAAACGAGACCTCAATAGGAACTGCCAACGAAGTCGAGAGTTTCCAAGAAACCACTGACAGTTCGTTTGCGCAGGTTAGTGAATTGGGAATCTATGTTATATGGATGCTTTTAAATGGTTACAACCGGAATCTCTGTTGGCATACTTTGATTTCCATAATGCAGATTACTAGAATATTAATGATCGGTAAACTAAGTAAATTAATATTAGTCTGTGCTATGATAACAAATTCAGACGGATGGTCCAAATTGATTGAGTTACGGGGGGCAGTAGCTGTATATTTATTGAGTGGGTGTAATCTAGCAATGGATATAGGCTTGAAAATCACAAAAAACAGTAAAATAACCTTTTGGTACGAACTATCAATAATTGCAGTCACTACATTATATCTGACTGGACTGTTGATATTTCGACACGGTAAAGAAGCAAGGTTGTGGATTATGATAGGGTCCTTGACCTTGGGTATTTTCTCATTGGGAGTTTATATCCCCAGTGAAAATATATTATTGTTGGGAATATTAGTCCTTTTCCATAAATGGGATAAACTGAAAAGGCCAATAAAGCTTTGTAAAGAATGTTGGGTCGATCTCAGTTTTGGAGGTCTAATTAATGTATAACTAAATTGCAGGCGCTGACACGTCCTGTTGAACTATTGGGAAGCAGATGGGCTAATGGATCTGCACACTGGGGTGAAAATTGTCATGAGTGTAACAGATTGATAAGACGAATGTATTTTGAATTAATTAATGAACAAAAATGGTGTGGATTTTGTATGAATGACAAAAATAAGAATGTGAAAAAGATGTTACATGGAGATACTTATATGTGGGACCTAGTTAAGAGTATGAGTGTTCGGAAGGGGCTCTGCCCGAGAAATGAATTGAAATTAAATGGATTTTCCGAACTAATATTAAGCATGGACACAATGGGGCGATATGTCTTTCCTCCATGGTTACAGTTGTGTATTCCTGGACGACAGTGGGAAACGATCTCAAGTGACGGGAGATCAAACTGTATTTTTAAAATTATAGAATTTTTGAATGGCCAAGAAACCATAATTTGGGACGGGGTTGTTTTCCAAAAAACAACCATGTATGTAGGTTCTGGGGCTTTTGGATTGGCGTTTGCTGATAAATCGCGTGTCTTCTATAAATGCCTCAGGTGTTGATCCAGGAGACCGGAGGCCGTATGGCTGGAGAGACCTTCGACCAGTTTCTAACACGGGCTAGAACCCGACCGGATTCAGCAGGGAGGGTCTGGTTCTCCAAAGTGGTCATGAGGTTCTGTGTAGAACACGACGAGGGCAACGACAACTATATCCATGAAGCTGCTAGATAGATAAACAAAAGGGTCATTTGTTCAAGTTATATGTCGAACAGGAATACCAAAGTGTAAAAGTGGGGAAAGTATTGATCATTGACTGCCCATTGAGCAGGTTGCCAGAGACGGCAAAATTGACTAGAGGTATTTATCATAAGATTCCAGGAGAGGGTGTAGTGTCGCATGGCACTGAGACTATGAAATCTTCTGATAAATGCCTCACATTACCTTTTCTTGGTGAGTTATGTATCTCAAAACAGACGGATCAGACTGATAAAATTGAAATATTTATGGACGATCTTTTAGTGGACAGACTCCAAAAGGACCACGCCAGAAAACTGCATAAAGCCAGGAGAAGAGAGAAAAAGAAGAAAGAAGAGGCAATTGAGAAGACAGAGGAAAGATCTCATCTGTCAGATGACAAAGACCATCAAACGGATGGAAAAGCTTAATAAACGATTGTTGTGTACCGCAAAGGAGCTTTTAAGGGGAAAACAATTTATATGTCCTATTTGTGAAATGTCAATCTAGCAGAAGGAGCTTGCATGGCTGATGCAAACTCGCTCTGTCAGTTAAAGAGCTACTGTTTCCTGTGTTATTTCTGTAAAGCATTAGAGAGGTTTAAACTGGGGTGAAACCACACTGGTGCCTGTCCCTGTAACCTTTAGACATAGAAGAGAATAGGTCTGCTGAGAGGCCATTGAGAGGCCAGGGGTAGGACGTGGTTTTAACACATGTAGGTGAGATAACGGGTAGATTTTTAGCAAACTTATTGGAGGGAAGATTCTAGAGTAAGTAAGCAGCTTTGTGTTTAGCATAAGAACCGTAAAAGCTTCCTAATAAGGAATGATTTCTTTAAGGGGACTGCCCCCAAAATCTTAAAGACGGCCCCAATTAAACCATATAAATGTTTCTGTTTCCTGTGTTACGGGGCCGCACTCCGAGGTGAAGACCTATACGCTTTTCTGTTATTTTTATTTTTTTAATTTATTGTCTTTGTATCATTCTGATTATTTTTGAGTAAAACGAAACCATAATTTTTGGTGATTCGAAAACCTTTCAAAATAAGTCTCAGAGTGATTTTTCTGAATATATCTTGACTTAAATAGTTAGATATTTTTACTAAGTGAAAGCCCAGTGAAACGGATCCTAGACTGAGCTGGATTGGACACCGCCGAGGACCCTGTTACAACTTCAACTATCCCGTAAAGCAACAGGTGAGTAATATATAATACTAATGTGTGATATAAGGGTTGAGAAGTTCTCATATAGGTTTACAGCGGTATAAAAATACAGCAGAACGGCACCTAACACGTTTACAAACATTTGTGCTGAAAATTCAAACAAATACTTTGAATATGAGCAACATATTAGACTAATCAATCACAAACACAGTCAACACGAGTCGTGCCGGAATATAAAATCAGAATAATTAACCTATAAAAACATGATGTACAGTTTTGTACTTTTAGCCTATAAACAAATCATAAATTGCAGCACAAACAAATTGTATTTATTTATTTTTTGGCATTTGGAGTTTGATGTGATGAAAGATTCAAGCTGTGTTAAAAATGAGTTCTTCAACGAGACCAAACACACACAAACCAGCAGCGAGCACAAACGATGGAGACGGGTGAGAGTGATCGATATGGGGTGTAACATGATTTCACGACTCCCAAAAGATATCTTGTTAAATACAAATAGAGGAATATGGTGTGATGTTTCTTTTGACAGCACAAATGAACGACACCGGTTTGGAGCGACTTGGACTACATGAGGTGGAGAGTGACATCACAGCCAAAAAACATGTTTAATATCTCAAACACTGAACCAGCACAAACGAATGGGACAGTTTTAGAGAAGATTTAATTATATGGGGTGATAAATTCACTGAGATACTGTTTTTAATTTCCATCTCCAGTGTTTTCTCTCACATCCGTGTATATTCTGAGTGTGTAATGTGATGTTTAAAGTATTACATTTATAAATATTTCAGAAACATGTGAGTTTAAAGAGCCGATAGTGAACAGAGTCGAGATGAGCGTTTGATGTGTTTTTGACAGTGCTTCATCTGAGTATGTAGATGTCATGATGGTCCGAGGTTTGTTATGTTCATATCATTCACTAATTTGAGTTTTATGACTAGGGCTGCAACTATCGATTATTTTGATAATCGATTAATATTTAATTATTTCTACAATTTATCGATTAATCGGATACAAATGAAATTTTATTTCCTGATTTTATTAAAATATGATTTTTCAAACACTGAAATGATAATGGGCGTAAGGATTTGGTTTGATTTACATTAATGAATTAAAGATGATTTACTCTCACAAAGCCTGAATCATAAAAAGTAAAGTTTAAATGTTTTATTATTATTACTTTATTTTGAATAAATATTTTATGTGAGTCAGAAGAAGAGTCTCAGAGAGTGATTCGTTCATTTTGTGTTGACCGAGCATGCACATTGCGCAACATCCGTTCGTTTGTTACGTGAAAACCGCAGAAATTATTAATTCACCTCTCGAGTCGTTCGTTCTTTTGTCACATGACAGCCGTATACGATATAAAGCGACAAAAGAACGAACAACTCGGACCAGAAGATTTCTGAGAGGAATGAATGATTTCTGTTTCTCATCATTTGTCTTTGGCTGCATTATCAATTTTTCCTTGTTGGGACTATAATCAAAGTGCTTCTCCGTGTTACTGCAAATATCCAACAAATAGATCATGAAATTCATTGTTGATGATTTCCATTATCGATAATTATCGATTTCTGATTAGTTGTTGCAGCCCCAGTTCTGACAGACAACAAATTCACAAGTTGATCCTGAAAGTCATTTTGACTCCAAATAACACTTAAATGTTTGTTGTTCTCCGTCTGAATCGCTCGTTTCGGTAGTTTTTACATTGTGTCTCGAGACCAGAAACACAAAACAGGCAATTACAATCATCATGTGTCGTCCAGTAGTTGCTCAGGAAAACTGTGGATCTGCTGATGATGCATATGATTATAATATAACAGATGATCACTCACCGATGACAGTAAATGACACTACATTACTCCAGGGACTCCAGATTTCTGTAGATGTTCTTCTAGCGGAACACCAACATGTTCTGCTGTATCTGCTGTAACTTGCAGTAAACTGGAACTCTTTCCCATTAGACTCTTGAACATCACGACCATCACACTGAAATCTGTATGTCCAGTCTGTCTCTTCTGTCCCCTGTAGGTCACATGTGAGAGTGACAGTCTCTCCTCTGAATATCGGTGATGTTTCAGGATTTACAGTCAGAACAGGTTTATCTGTAAGAACCAGAACCAGAAACACACACACACACACACACACACACACACACACACACACACACACACACACACACACACACACTAATTATAGATGTCTTTACAAGCCTTTTATTTAATTAACAGTATTTATTTATTTATTTAACAGTATTTATTTATTTATTTAACAGTATTTATTTATTTATTTATTTAACATTATTTATTTATTTAACATTATTTATTTAACAGTATTTATTTATTTTAAAGTATTTATTTATTTAACATTATTTATTTATTTAACATTATTTATTTAACAGTATTTATTTATTTTAAAGTATTTATTTATTTAACAGTATTTATTTATTTAACAGTATTTATTTGTTTATTTTAAGAAAAGTCTCCAGCAAGTGTGCAGCACATGAACTCAATAGTTTAAAAAGCATCCCAGGATGCACCTGAAGTTGATTGAGGAAATGAACTGTGTGCAGATCTGGAATAGATGAAACACTGAAGAAGTTCAAATAGAAGATGAAACAACAACGATATATTCCAGCATGTGAACGGCACCTAACACAAATACTTTGAATATGAGCAACATATTAGACTAATCAATCACAAACACAGTCAACACGAGTCATGCCGGAATATAAAATCAGAATAATTAACCTATAAAAACATGATGTACAGTTTTGTACTTTTAGCCTATAAACAAATCATAAATTGCAGCACAAACAAATTGTATTTATTTATTTTTTGGCATTTGGAGTTTGATGTGATGAAAGATTCAAGCTGTGTTAAAAATGAGTTCTTCAGCGAGACCAAACACACACAAACCAGCAGCGAGCACAAACGATGGAGACGGGTGAGAGTGATTGACATGGGGTGTAACATGATTTCACGACTCCCAAAAGATATCTTGTTAAATACAAATAGAGGAATATGGTGTGTGTTAGAATCAGAGAGTGATTCGTTCATTTTGTGTTGACCGAGCATGCACATTGCGCAACATCCGTTCGTTTGTTACGTGAAAACCGCAGAAATTATTAATTCACCTCTCGAGTCGTTCGGGGGTCCGTACAAGATGGCGGAGTGAATAGCCGCAATGTTACAAGCTCTCGGCATCAAACCGGTTTTTAAGCACATATTGGCCGCCAGCCTCTGCAAATGCAGCTGAAATAATTTACAAGAAAAGATTAACACAAACTCTCAGCGAAAGACTAAACTAAACGAACACGACTATAATGCCTAGAAAGTCCAGACAGAAGCGTCCTAACGATTCCATGTCCAACGAGGAGGGGGCTAGCTGCTTAGCTAGCGACCACGACTATACCAACGACGGAATGGATTGCAACCAGCAAACAAGCCTCGTAGAAGAATTCCCGCCCTTGCCCATAACGCCAAGTAAGCCTCCGCTCCATAAGAAAGCAACTTTTACTAGAGAAGCCGGGCTCGGCTCAGACGATGCAGTGCGCTCCTTGGCTGATCTTATTAACAACAGGAGCGACACCCTCGAAAAAATGGTGGAATCTGTTCGCGGCGACATTAAAGTCTTAAATGCAAAGGTGGTTTACATTGAGAAGAGGATGCAAAGGAACGAGGATTCTGCTTTGAAAACCATGAACCGGCTTAGTGAGCTGGAACGATACAGCCGCCGGTGGAACTTGCGGCTCCAAGGGCTGACAGAGGACAGGGAGGAGGATGTGCGGGCTCGAGTAACCAGTGTTTGTCAGGCGATTCTACCGGAGGAAAAGGAAAGGCTCCCTGCTGCTATAGACGTCGCGCACCGGGTGGGAAAACTTCGACAAGATCAGACGAAACCTAGAGGCGTTGTCATGAGATTTATCTCTCGAAGATACAGGGATGCAGTTTGGAAAGCAGCAAAGAACAACTCTTATCTCCAAAACAACGGTCTTCGCTTCTCAGAGGACTTAACCCAAGAGGACAGAGAGAACAGACAAAAACTGTGGCCGCACATAAAGAAAGCTCGGGATGAAGGAAAAACGGCCTATTTCGTGGGAGGAAAAGGATTCGTGAACGGTTCGGAAATTCATCTGTGATCTGTCAAGCTTAGATCAGAAGGTTTGCCTAAGAAGTGCCTCGTGTTCAGGGCATTCCAGGTTGTGTACTCAGAATTGTTTTATCTCAGGGTTAAATTTTGTGTTACTTAGGTAGCAGGTGAAGTTCCTGCTGGTTAAAAAAAAAAAAAAAAAAAAAAGGGGTATAATGTTTATACGGTTATATGATATAGAACATTATTCTTCTTTTATGTGAGTGATGTCAAGGTTATATTATAGTGCTGAGTTATAATGCTAAATATGGTGCCGATCTCGACAGCCTATTGTTACTTATCAATATTAGTAGTATTTAACCAAGGCTTTTCTAAGGTTAAGTTCTTTATCTTTCATAGTTCTTATTTTTTGTTCTTATTAATGTTGTCAATTGTCTCACTAAATGCCAGGGGTCTTCGTAATAGTGTTAAGAGAAAAGCATTATTTTTGTTCGCAAAACAATTCAAATCAGACTTTACCTATTTTCAAGAATCTCACTCTAATGAGGACGATTCTAACTTTTGGAGGTCTCAATGGGGAAATACTATATGGCTCTCCCACGGAACAGAGCGATCAGCTGGGGTAGCTTCTTTAAATAACAGGTTTAATGGAAATGTCTTGACCACACAATGTGACCCAGACGGTCACTTTATTTGCCAAGTTATTGAACACAATGACTCAACCTACTTAGTTTCTAATATTTATGGGTACAATACCAAGAAAGAAATTGTGAACCTTTTGTTATCAATTGAAAACATTTTTACAGGTTGGTTGGTTAGATTCCCAAATGCGTTTATATTGTTAGGAGGTGATTTTAACATTATTCTAGACGGGTCTATAGATAAAAGTCCACCTTCTCAGCATAACAGTTCAGACTCATACTTGACTGACTTTATAAGAAGATTTAAACTGATAGATATTTGGTGAGAGAAGAATGCTAATAGCAGATTGTATACCTGGAGCAATAAATCAGGCTCTAGGCAATCACGACTGGACTATTGGCTTATATCTGATAGTTTAAACAAGGATTATGTTGATGTTAGCATCTGCCCTACTCCCTTAACTGATCATAAAGCCATATGCATATCTCTTAATATCTCAGCTGGTTCTACACTTGCCACACGCTCAAGCTATTGGAAGCTCAACTGTTCTGCACTCCAAAATGGGGTAGTCCAATATAAGATTAAGGACATGATTTCACTTTATTGGTCTAAAGCAAACAAAGAAAACTGTTTTGGGCTCAACTGGGACCTGCTCAAATATGAGATAGGAAAATATTTAAGAAAGTTTGGTGCTGAAACAGTCAAAGCCAGGAAAGCGGAGGAGTTAAAGATTGTCTCTAATATAACAAAATTATCCTGTAGAGAATTTGACTCCCTAACAAAGGAGGAAAAAGAAGGGTTATCTTACTCACAAATCAAACTTGCTGAAATGTATCGGCAAAAAGCAAAGGGTGCCTTTATCAGGTCTCGCTCTAAGTGGTTAGAAGAAGGTGAACAAAACTCTCGTTATTTCTTTAGTCTAGAGAAATATCGTTCCACCAACAACAGTATCAGTAAGTTGAATATTAATGGAGCTATCACTGAAGATCATCGTAAAATATCAGTTTTGTTCAAAATTTTATAAAGACTTGTATAGCTCTCAATTTAGCCCAACTGCGTCTGATAATTTTTTTAACTCCCTTTCAGTGAAGATGATAAGCGAAATGGATAGAGAGCACTGTGACATGCCTATATCACTTGAAGAAGTACAGCAAGCTATAAACCAACTAAAAAATAACAAATCGCCGGGGTGTGATGGGCTATCCTCAGAATTTTATAAATCTTTTATCGCTGAACTGTCCCCTTTTTTATTGAAAGTCTTCATAGAATCCATTGAAAACGAATGCCTCCCCACCTCTCTGACCCAGGGAATAACAGTCCTAATTCCTAAACCAAACAAGGACAAATTATTTTTAGTTAATTGGCGCCCAATTTGTTTACTTAACAACGATTATAAAATCTTAGCTCTCTTATTGGCTAGAAGATTACGGTCTGTTCTGGACTCCATCATAGACCGAAACACAATCAGGCTTCATGAACAAAAGGCATATAGGAAATAACATTAGGCTCATTTTAGATATTTTAGATTACCCAGAAATGGTAGAGGAGGGTGGGCTCATGCTGTTTGTAGATTTTTACAAAGCATTTGACACCGTTGAACATCCATTCATTTTACAGTCCCTTAAAAATTCGGTTTTGGTGAGTTTTTTTCCTCAGCTATTATAAGTCTATATAACAATAGTAATAGCTCAATTAGACTAACAGGTGGTATGTCTCCCAGGTTCAATGTCTCTAGAGGCATCCGACAAGGGTGCCCGGCTCACTTTACCTCTTCCTATTGGTAGCCCAGCTTTTGTCTGATCATATTAAATCAAGTGAGATAAACGGCATCAATATATTAGGTAGAGAGCTTATTATATCTCAACTGGCGGACGACACCACTCTCTTTCTTAGAGATGAATATCAAGTCTCTGTTGCAATAAATACCATAGAAAACTTTTCCATGGCCTCTGGCTTAAGGCTGAATGTCAATAAGTGTGAAATC
>NC_068276.1:65804792-65812292 GCF_025860055.1 Xyrauchen texanus | reverse complement strand
ATGAAAATCAGTCTACAGGCTTTAATAGGCGACTAGGAAGTCCGGGAAGAGCTCGTTTTTTAAGTTGCGGTACAAGCCGTTCATGCATTGTCAATATATAAAGTTTTTCTTCATGCGTGTGTCTGTGTGCTGCGGGGCAAGTTATTTGTTATATTAAATTGATAATAATAATAATAATAATAATTTTATACATTAATGGAGAAACGAGCCAAATATCATCTTCAGCTATTGGCGATCACTATTGACCATCGTCGAGATCCTCGTCTGTCGGCTCAACACTAATGTGCATTTCTCTCTATAAATGTTCAGACAGACTCCTTGTTGGTTTTTCCGGCACATTCAGCATCATCACAGCTTCTGCTGGTGTCGCTGCAGCTCGCTTCATGCGTCGCTGGTAAAATGTATATTTTAGAGGCTCATTATTACGGTTTAATATTTCTCTGTAATGTAGATCAGTGTTAGAAATGTTACTATAACAATCTTTCTCAGACCTGGAACTCAAACCATTGTCTGATGCCCCCAAAATATATATATATTTAAGAAATTACATTAATATCATAAACGTGCGACTAGTCGACTAATGGCTTAAACTAACAACTACTAGTCGAATAGTAAAATCTTTGGTCGGGGGAATCCCTAATCGACGCATTTGAGGAATAATATTGATTACCAGAAATAATTTTGACTCGTCCCTCCTTTTCTTTAATAAAAGCAAAACTGAAGATTACAGTGAGACACTTACAATGGAAGTAAATGGGGGTCAATCTGTAAACATTAAAATACTCTCAGTTTCAGAAGTATAGACACACGACATAAACAATATCTGTGTAAACATGATTTTACTGTGATAAAACATTTATTTACCACATCTGTGTAAAGTTATAAAACTTCATTGCCATGACGATATAATGTCAACAAACCTAAAATCCCTAAAATGACTGTAAAACTGATGATGAAACTAATTTACATCTTAAATAATGGATGAATTTTAAAAGAATAATTAATGTGTGTTTTTACATTTTAAGCTTCACATTTCGACCCCATTGACTTCCATTGTAAATGACTCACTGTGACCTCGATTTGAGCTTTTCTTAAAGAAAATGAGGTGCTGAGTCAAAATAGTTTTTGTGGTTATCAACATTACGCTACAAATTCTGTCAATTGAGATTAAATTGTATTAAACCCAGAATATTCTCTCAATTTCTAGTCATGTTTTTTTTCTCCCTCAAGTGTTTTTGTCTTTTTCATTTATTTTTTCTTCATGTGTGTGTAAATATCACTGCAGTGTTTGTTGAATGTGAACACTCACCTGATACAGTCAGTGTAACAGCATCACTGATGTCTGATCTCTGTAAGTCTCTGATTTTCTCTCCTCTACAGCTGTATTTACCACTGTGAGACACATCAACAGAACTGATCATGAACTTTTGAGTCGATGAGTATGAGGAGTGATTGGTCCCATCTTTAAACCAGCTGTATTTCCACTCAATCTTTTTTTGTTTCTGTATGTCACATGTGAGAGTGACTGTCTCTCCTCTGAACACATGATGATCTGGATATACAGTCACTTTAGGTTTTGGTCTCTCTGTATAAAAACAAATAAATATTGCTCAATAATAATAATACACAAATTAAGAGTGTAATCAATCAAACTGTAAAACTGCAAATCCATTAAGATCCTTTTGAATTATTACATCTACACATTTATTTGGTGTATTTGATTATAATGTAACAGACGATCACTCACCGATGACAGTAAGAGTGACATCATCACTCCAATCAGAGGAGAACGGCCTTGATGTTCTGGTACCTCGACACTTACATTTCTGGTTTCGTACACTAATATTGTTAATGACATACTTCATCTTATTAAAGTTTTGAACATCACGACCACAAGACCATTCGTATGTCCAGTCTGTCACATCTGTGTTCTTTACATCACATGTGAGAGTGACAGTCTCTCCACTGAATATCGGTGATGTTTTAGGATTTACAGTCAGAACAGGTTTATCTGTAAGAACCAGAAACAAACACACACACACACACACACACACACACACACACACACACACACACACACACACACACACACACACACACACACACACACACACACTTTAAGTTCATGTGTATAAATTGTTTGACAGTGAAATGAAATTGATGGTTTAATTGGGATCAGTGTTCAGTTCACATGTGGTGGTCAGTTCTATGTTACATATATTCATCACATTTACTCACATTTCAGGAACGTTTAATGACAAAAAAAACTTTTTTATGTATTTTTAATATGAATCAACGTTCCTCTCACTACTTTCCCAAAGTGTTGTTGTTGTTGTTTTCATGTTTAGAGACAATATTTATTAGATCAGTCACACATATGACAGTAATGTTGAGATCATGTCTCAGTTTCATCAATCACACATTGACATTCATCTCATGAACTCTAAAACATGTTTAACATCTGTCGCTCGACTCCACTGTAACAGGTCAGATATAATCATGACTGAGACATCCGATGTCTCACACTCAAACTCTATTTTAATATGAAAAACAAATTCTATGCAGTGATTTCTTCATGGATGTTTCAGACACAAGAATCTATTGAAGTGTATTTGTATATTGTTTGAGTCACTGCTGCAGATGATGAACACAAGAGACTTTATGTCAGTATAAACACATCAGAGGAGTAAAAGCAGCATCAGTCATGTGTTCAAGACATTATTGATCATGACTGTATCAGACTCAGTCATGTGTTCAAGACATTATTGATCATGACTGTATCAGACTCAGTCATGTGTTCAAGACATTACAAAAACTTGCGGCGGGGCATGATGTGAGATATGGCCTCTGTCTGCTTTTCACCACGGAGAACTGCTGGGCGAAGTCCTCGACGGTGTCGCCGAAGAGGCCGAACTGGGAGACAGGGGTGTTGAGGAAACGAGCTTTGTCGGTTTCACGCATCTCGACCAGGTTCAACCACAGATGACGTTCCTGGACCACGAGCGTGGCCACGCCTGCCCGAGTGACTGCGCTGTGACCTTCGTGGCTCTAAGGGCGAGGTCGGTCGCTGAGCGCAGTTCCTGCAGCACATCAGGATCAGGGCTACCCCCGTGCAGATCTTTGAGCGCCTTGGCCTGGTGGACTTGCAGGAGGGCCATGGCGTGCAGGGCGGAAGTGGTATGTCCGGCGGCGCTGTAGGTCTTCGCAGTGAGTGAGGATGTTGTCCTAAAGGGTTTGGAGGGGAGCACAGGGCGACCCCACTAGGTGGTAGGGCTTCGGGGGCATAAGTGGAGCGCAACCGCCCTATCCAGCAGGGGAATCGCCTTTGTGACGAGTGGAGAGAGATGCTCTCTACGATGACGTCAGCTCACGTCATCAGCCTCACCCTGGGTGTGCTGGCCCGAAGGTGGCAGCCCAGGGGAGTCCTCAGCGTCAGATGCCGTCCTCAGCGTCAGATACCCAGCGGAGCTGCACCCGCTGCCAAACCCAGATCGCCTCCATCACCAGATGCATCATCCTAAATCCCGTGGGAAGAAGGAGCAATGCGGAGGGCGGCTGGAGTGGTTTGCTTTCTATTGAAAGCAAGCCGTGACCGCAACGTTGCCAGGGTCATGTTCTCGCAGTGAGAGCATGAACCATCCACAAACATGGTTCACGTCCCGTGCGGAGACGCTCTTCACTGGCGCACGCTCGCTGCAGCTAGATTATAACGTGATTGCTCGCGACATATTGAATTATAATATGTCACGATATTATAATATATAGAGTGTCACGGTGTGTATCTTATGGTGAAGAAAATCTGCAATACTCAGCTCTATAAAGAAGAAAGAGTTGAGAAAAAAGTGTTTTTGTGAGTTAAAGATGGATCAAGTGAACACAAAGGTGAGAGAGTCTTCGCCCATTATACATTGCAAAAAAAGCCATCTGTGTGATCGCAGCCTCGGTGTGACCGCTGCCCAGACACACGAGACAACGCCTGTGGCCGTCTGAAGCGGAGAGCACCCATCTTTAAAAAGACGTGTCCTGAAAAGGACGTTCAACGCCGCTGTGTTTTCCTTTTTTAGAGGAAATTACTCTTTTACAATGAAAATCACTCTTTTAATAACTCTTTCGAGTTTTTCTCTGCACTGTCGAAGCGCCCAGGGGCAGAATGCACAGCTGAGCAAGAAGGAGAAAGCCGATGTTTTGCGCCATCAATCCAACAGCATGCAGAGCGTCAGAGGGAAAAGCAGGAACTGGTGTGTGACTCGCAGCAGACTGCATGCACTACCATTGGCATTGACTGAACTCATCGTATTTGCCCCCTTAAAAGCCCGTATGTTCGGGGCGGCGTATGCAAATACTGTCTGCCAACTTCTCATTGGCCTTTTTTCATAGTTTTTTTTACTGTGATAAAACATTTAGTTACTGCATCTGTGTAAAGTAAATTTGTGCAGTAAAATAATTTACTAACCTTTTAAAAACTGACACATTATGAAAGACTTGATTTATAACAATGTGGAACATTTAAATTTATTAAAACATTTCAAATAGGATTAACAAATAACTTTAATAACTTAAAGGAATAATTCACACCAAAATAACATTTCAGTCATTGTTTACTCACACTATTGTTGTTATAACCCCATTTGACTTTCTGTCTTTTTCTGCACACAATGAAATTGTGTTCAGTGATGTCATATAATGGCAGTTTATGGTCTTTATCTTCAAGCTTCAGACGGATGCAAAAATATAATTCAGAAGTCTAATAAATTATTTAATGAGACTCACGATTGTTCTGAAGTTATACGATGAGCTTTAGTGAGAAACAAACTGAAATCTAATGTATAATTTAGAGAAACTAAACTGTTGCTGTCCTCACACAACATGGGGCGTTCAAGAGAAAACTGTTATTTATTTTATTGTAAAGTAGAGATGCACCGATTGTGAAATTCTGGGCCGATACCGATGTTTAAAATAACAATTTGGCTGATGGCCGATTTTGTTTTTGTTTATTTTGTTTTTGTTGTTATTTATTCCCCTTTTGTGCCAGTGAAACAAAGAAATCTTCAATATAAAGAATAAATGAGCTGTTTTTAAGTCTTTCAGTCCTGCATCACAATATCTTTCAATGAGCACAAATTCAATCATACAAATTTATGAAATAATGTTTAATTTAACCTTCTTTCACAAGACAAAGATTATTGTAATGTAATTAAATTTAAATGTAAAAGTGATTATAAAACTGACCTGAGGAACATTTACTCTCAGAATATTTCACCAGTCATGAAATGTGTCCCGTATTTCTTTTGGCACTTTAAAAGAACTAGAAATGCCCAATTTGTGAATTAATAATTTATTTGTGTTTTTTCAGTGAACTGGACAAACAGGCTTGTAAAACGGTCTGAATTGATTCATGATTCAGTATAATTCGTTCAGAGCTCTCTCACTGAATCATTTGGAGCGGTTTCTCACACAGTTAAACAGTATCGGGATATTTTTAGACGGCGTATCAAGTTAAAAACACGTTTTCAACTGATATAAATGTGTCTCGAGACTCCTGCGTTCTGCTCTGTTTGTGGTGCGTTTTGCTTTTTTAGCGTGTAAACGCTTCTGTCTGAACGGTTACTGGAAGAAATGCTTGAGCCAATAGTTACATGAATGCTACTCACTGGAGAAAATAAAGAAATGTTTCTCAATGTCACCAGAATTGAACGCTTTGGTGTTGGTATTATAGCACCACCTGTTGGATCTTCTCCGAATCTGCAGCTGGATAGGCAACTGTTGTCCAAGTCCACTGCAAATAACCAACTCATATAACAGATAAACATCGGCCACTGCCATCTGTGCATGACATCGTATTTGCTGCTAGGCCAATGGCAGTCAACAAGGTGAATATTGGCTTATACCGTGTGGCAGGGTGGAGGGCGGGGCCGGGTCGTGATCCTGCGCGCCCGGTCCCGTATTAGGCTAATTATCTGTCCCTGAGGTTTAAAGGCCGACAGCAGAGGGCTGTGCGAGAGAGAGAGATCGTTAGCGGACATGTCCGCCATGTGTGTTTGTTTATGTGTACTGTTAAGTTTTTCATTAAAATATTATTTATGTTGAAAAGCCGGTTCTCGCCTCCTCCTTGCCCCATCCTTGAGCTGTTTTACATACCGATAATTGGCCGATACATCGGTACATCCCTAATATAAAGACAGGTACACAACAGCGATACTAACAGCTGACTTAATATGTCTATCGAGTTTGTTGACGGAGAATAAATGCAATTATACTGATGCTTCCTTTTGAAGATTGAAGAGGTGGACACCATAATTTGCCATTCTGTGACATCACTGAACACAATTTCTCTCTTCGTGTTCACAAAAAGAAAGTCATGTGTGGTTATAACAGCAATGGGGTGAGTAAACAATGACTTGATTGTATTTTTTGGGTGAACTAAACCTTGAATAAAATCACATGTGATTGTAAAATAACAGACGATCACTCACCAATCACAGTGAGAGTCACTTCATTACTCCAGTGAGAGCTGCTCTGATGAGATGTTCTGCTTATTTCACACTTGCAGGTCTTGTTGTTTTGTACAGTAATCTCGTATTCTCTCTCTTTATAGGGAACATCATCAACATCACAAGACCATCTGTATATCCAGTCTGTCACTTCTGTCCCCTGTATGTCACATGTGAGAGTGACAGTCTCTCCTCTGAATATCGGTGATGTTTCAGGATTTACAGTCAGAACAGGTTTTATATCTGTAAGAACCAGAAACAAACTTACTTAAATTCAGAATTGAAGAACTGCCTCTCTTTCAATAACACATTGGAATTTGATTATGGAATGACAAATTTAACATTCACAGAACAGATGAATTCAGTCCAACACAAATTTTGGGACAAAACATAAATAATATATATTTTTGTTAACTTTCATGCAGGTAGACAGGTGAGTTTAAATCTTATATGTAGATTTAGGTAGGGATGGACCAACTTTCAGAAAATCAGAAATGTCCTGACTAGGTCTGAAATGATTAGACAACATCGACAATAAAACATTTAGAATAGTCATCTGATTTAATTTAGCATTTCAAAAGATCTCATCTTGTGCTTCATTGAGGAGAGGAAGAACAGATCACAGTCCAGACACACTCCAACTTTCCACACAGATTCAGGTGATGTAGATCGCAGAGTATTATAATACAAACATGCAAAATGAGTAAATACAGAAGCAGTGTCGTTGTAAAAAAACTTGCCCATCAGAGCGTCTAAAAAGGAAAACGCTGCACGTTATATTCTGTATTTAATGCATCCTTTATTAAAGTTCAAATATTAATGAAGCAGGCTGTATAAATCAGCACAGTCTCAGAAACTGGCATTTCTCTGTGCGGTCAGAGTCGCTTATATGAGTCATGTGAAAAACAGCACGAGAGAGTTTCAACAGCTCAAATTCTCCCGGCTGATACACTGTCCCGTGTGGAGACGCTCTTCACTGGTGCACGCTCGCTGCAGCTAGATTATAACG